>NW_020173396.1:2157717-2262814 GCF_003031525.2 Neophocaena asiaeorientalis asiaeorientalis | reverse complement strand
TCATTATGTAGTGTCGTTCCTTGTCTCTTGTAACATTCTTTATCTGAAAGTCTATTTTATCTGATATGAGTATTGCTACTCCGGCTTTCTTTTGATTTCCATTTGCATGGAATATCTTTTTCCATCCCCTAACTTTCAGTCTGAATGTGTCCCTAGGTCTGAAGTGGTTCTCTTGTAGACAGCATATATATGGGTCTTGTTTTTGTATCCATTCAGCAAGCCTGTGTCTTTTCATTGGAGCATTTAATCCATTTATGTTTAATTTAGTTATCGATGTGTATGTTCCTATGACCATTTTCTTAATAGTTTTATGTTTGTTTTTGTAGGTCCTTTTCTTCTCTTGTGTTTCCCACTTAGAGAAGTTCCTTTAGCATTTGTTGTAGAGCTGGTTTGGTGGTGCTGAATTCTCTTAGCTTTTGCTTCTCTGTAAAACTTTTGATTTCTCCATCGAATCTGAATGAGATCCTTGCTGGGTAGAGTAATCTTGGTTGTGGGGTCTTACCTTTCATCACTTTAAGTGTATCATGCCACTCCGTTCTGGCTTGTAGAGTTTCTGCTGAGAAATCAGCTGTTAACCTTATGGGAGTTACCTCGTATGTTATTTGTCGTTTTTCCCTTGCTGCCTTTAATAATTTTTCTTTGTCTTTAATTTTTGCCAATTTGATTACTATGTGTCTTGGCGTGTTTCTCCTTGGGTTTATCGTGTATGGGACTCTCTGCACTTCCTGGACTTGGATGGCTATTTCCTTTCCCATGTTAGGGAAGTTTTCGACTATAATCTCTTCAAATATTTTCTCTGATCCTTTCTCTCTCTCTTCTCCTTCTGGGACCCCTATAATGCGAATGTTGCATTTAATGTTGTCCCAGAGGTCTCTTAGGCTGTCTTCATTTCTTTTCATTCTTTTTTCTTGTCTGTTCTGCACAAGTGAATTCCACCATTCTGTCTTCCAGGTCACTTATCCATTCTTCTGCCTCAGTTATTCTGCTATTGATTCCTTCTAGTGTAGTTTTCATTTCAGTTATTGTATTGTTCATCTCTGTTTGTTCGTTTTTTAATTCTTCTAGTTCTTTGTTAAACATTTCTTGCATCTTCTCAATCTTTGCCTCCATTCGTTTTCTGAGGTCCTAGATCATCTTCACTATCATTATTCTGAATTCTTTTTCTAGAAGGTTGCCTATCTCCACTTCATTTAGTTGTTTTTCTGGGGTTTTATCTTATTTCTTCATCTGGTTCATAGCCCTGTGCCTTTTCATCTTGTCTCTCTTTCTTTGAATGTGGTTTTTGTTCCACATGCTGCAGGATTGTAGTTCTTGCTTCTGCTGTCTGCCCTCTGGTGGATGAGGCTATCTAAGAGGCTTGTGCAAGTTTCCTGATGGGAGGGACTGGTGGTGGGTAGAGCTGGGCGTTGCTCTGGTGGGCAGAGCTCAGTAAAACTTTAATCCACTTGACTGCTGATGGGTGGGGCTGGGTTCCCTCCCTGTTGGTTGTTTGGCCTGAGGCAACCCAACACTGGAGCCTACCTGGTCTCTTTGGTGGGGCTAAGGACTCATGCCAAGGAGTACTTCCCAGAACTTCTGCTGCCAGTGTCCTTTTCCTCACAGTGAGACAGAGCCATCCCCCACCTCTGCAGTAGACCTTCCTACACTAGCAGGTAGTCTGGTTCAGTCTCCCCTGGGGTCACTGCTCCTTCCCCTGGGTCCCGATGCGCACGCTACTTTGTGTGTGCCCTCCAAGCGTAGAGTCTCTGTTTCCCCCAGTCCTGTCGAAGTTCTGCAATCAAATCCCACTAGGCTTCAAAGTCTGATTTTCTAGGAATTCTTCCTCCCGTTGCCAGACTCCCAGGTTGGGAAGCCTGACGTGGGGCTCAGATCCTTCACTCCAGTGGGTGGACTTCTGTGGTATAAGTTGTTCTCCAGTCTGTGAGTCCCCCACCCAGAGGTTTTGGGATTTGATTTTACTGTGATTATGCCCCTCCTGCCGTCTCCTTGTGGCTTCTCCTTTGTCTTTGGATGTGGGGTATCTTTTTTGGTGAGTTCCAGTGTCTTCCTGTTGATGATTGTCCAGCAGCTAGTTGTGATTCTGGTGTTCTCACAAGCGGAAGTGGGAGCACGTCCTTCTACTCCACCATCTTTGTTCCAATCTCTGCAGGCTTCTTATCGCAGTGGCTTCTTTTGTTGTGCAGCATGGGCTCTAGGCTCATGGGCTTCATAGTTGTGGCACACAGGCTCAGTAGTTGTGGCTCACGGGCTCTAGAGCACAGGCTCAGTTGCTGTGTCTCATGGGCTTAGTTGCTCTACAGCATGTGGGATCTTCCCAGATCAAGGCTCAAACCCATGACCCCTGCATTGGCAGGTGGCTTCCTAACCACTGCGCCACCAGGGAGGCCATGTATGGTATTTTTTGACTTTTCGAAATATTTTGTGTGGGGGGAACATTGACCTTATTAATTCCTTAAGAAGCAGGAGATGATTAATGGATGCTATTGGACAGTGGTTATCAGTGAGTGCTCTGTTGGCATTTTCAGTGGTACAGATCTTCATAGTACAGAATTGTTTCCCCCACTGCAGGAAGATCTTATCCTTGTCCCCCGTCTGTTAGATGCTAACAGCACTCCTCAATCATTGTGGAAACGAAAGAAGTGCCTCCACATCTCCAAATTATGCTCCCGTGCCAAAGGTTAGGGGGATGGAGATGACTAGATGGTACTAGTTGAGAATGACTTCTATACGATAAGCTTTGGTTTTGTTTATTCGTGGTGATACTTTTGTTCCATCCTGATTAAAGTAATTTTCTTGTATAATAAATAAGCAGTTCTTTCTCCTCCTCTTAGCTATTTTGAGAAAACCAATCAGAATTTTAAAAATCTTGTCACTTTACATGGATATACTCATGTAACGTGAATGTATGTTCAGAATATCCAAATTTGCAAATAGCTTGAGAAGAAGAATCATAGATGCTAATATGTTGCTGCAATAATCAAGAGCAAAAGTAACACCAAATTAGTTGTGATTAGATTAGTCTCGGCTTACTGTTTAAAACAGTAAATGAAACTGTTCTGAACATTAGTAGAAGTGGGGAAAAATAGTAGAATATTTTCTTGTTCTTTTCTCCTCTTATGAGGGAAAACCTTTACCTCCTTTTTTTGCGTTGTTGGATCCAGGGCTAGGTATTTTATCTGATCTATGTTTTTTTCTTTGTTTTTGGTTCTCTGCATGTCGTCTTTCAAACTTAACACTGCAAACTGCTCCCTTTCCTGCCCCTTGGCATTCTTTTCTTTGACTTCCTTTCTATGAATAATTCAGTTACCTGTTCTTTATTCATCTTGTTTGGCATTCTTATGTTGGGAACAAAGCAGTGTCCTTGGTGCTTAGGCGGAGTGTGAATAAGTTCAATACATAAGGGGAAAAAATCTGGTTACCAGCATCATAGAATTTTTGATATAAATAACTACATGTAAAATTCTAGCACGTGGTACAGGACAACACGCAGGTACCGTGCATTCAGCATGTGTTAGCTTAATGGGATGTAGTCATTTCAGTAATAATTTAGATTTTGATTTTTGGTTTTTTTTTTGGCTGCATTGGGTCTTCGTTGCTGTGCGCGGGCTTTTTCTAGTTGCGGTGAGCAGGGGCTACTCTTTGTTGCGGTGCACAGGCTTCTCATTTGTGGTGGCTTCTCTTATTGCAGAGCACAGGCTGTAGGTGTGTGGGCTTCAGTAGTTGTGGCATGCTGGCTCAGTAGTTGTGGCTCATGGGCTCTAGAGTGCAGGCTCAGTAGTTGTGGTGCACGGGCTTAGTTGCTCTGCAGCATGTGGGATCTTCCTGGACCAGGGCTCGAACCCGTGTCCTCTGCATTGGCAGGCGGATTCTTAACCACCGTTCCACCAGGGAAGTCCCTAGATTTTGTATATTAATACATATTAGAGTATATAGGTTTGTCCTCTTTTGAACCAAGGCACAAATTAGAATTTCTTCTTTTGTTGTTAGTATTGGAATTTATATTTTACTATTTGCTTTTTTTTTTTAGTTACGACTTACGGTGTGGTTTATTTTTATTGATGGAAATGACTATAACTAATTGATATTCTTCCATATTTGGATGCCTCCATCTATTAACCCTTATCATAAAAAGAGTTACTGTGGATGCTTTAAGTTTACTCCAGAGCTGCCCATGAAAATTCATGACTTTGTAGTTGTTTGTCAAAATCAAATTCTAAACAGCTTGTTGTCCCCTCCCCCAAAATAATAGAAAGTGGTAGGTATGTGATATTTTATAATGTTACAGCTATTTATATTATATTTTAATGAACTTTGTTTAACAAAATTTTCAAAGTTCCTATGTTTTGTTACAGTACAACATTCATAATTATTATTAGAAGTACTGTTAAGTTTATAAAGAGCTCAGGTTTTCTTCATTTTAATTAATAAGGATTCCTATACATTATTGACTTTTACCTCCATAAGGCTAAATCAGATTTCACAGCTGAAGAAGGAAAAGAAAAAAGCTGGATGTTTACATACAAAATTTAAATTCTCCTTCAATTATAAATGTGCTCACTTGGAATATGGTGGATATAGGCAGTTTTTGTAATTATTATATATTGCTCTTGTTTCAAATACCACAGAACAATAAGACAAAAGCTTTTTGCGAATGATAAAAATCAGATCTTAGGTTAAGGATTTTTCTTTATTATTCATACCTTTTAGGATTTTATTGGAACTAAATATTTTAGCGAAATTATTCTAATTATTTACCTAGAACTGTGACCCAAAGGGACTGTGCTGTATATTTGTTTCTAAACGTAGATAAAATGACCAGAAAGGAAATTCGGCTATTGATGCACTGCGAAGGCCATTGGTACTTTTAACTGCTTCAGAAATTCAGGGAAACGGGACTTCCCTGGTGGTCCAGTGGTAAAGAATCCGTCCCGCAATGCAGGTGACATGGGTTTGATCCCTGGTTGGGGAACTAAGATCCCACATGCCATGGGGCAACTAAGCCACGCTCCACAGCTACTGAGCCTGCGTGCTGCAAACTACAGAGCCCGCGCGCCACAACTAAAGACCTGACACAGCCAAAAAAAAAAAAAAAGAAATTCAGGGAAATTACTGTTCCTAGAAACCATGGAACTTAGTTTTATAGTTATCTTAAAGCCAGACTGTAGTTTGGTGAATCTATAAGTAAATTGTTTTTTCTACCAACTGTTAAGTATGTTTTAATAGTTACAGACTATTGTACTCATGGCTAATAGGCAATTTAAAATATATTTACAGCTCTATCTTAAAAGAACCAACCAAGGAAAGCCTTCAAGCCCTGTGTGCTCTAGGATTGGCAATGCAGGATGCAACACTGTCCAAAGCTGCACTTAATGAGTTACTGAAGCACTGCAAACAGAAAGACAATGATTATCAGAGGTGCCTTCTTACTTCAGCGATCTATGCCCTGCAAGGTCGCACTGTGGCAGTGCAGAGACAAGCATCTAAAGCTGTTCACAGGTAAATTCTGTACTTGTGAACTTGGGGTCTAGTTATACTTGATGAAGTTGTCTTTGATGTTTGGACCTTATTAAGACTATATAATGAGGTAAGCATATATATTTGGAAACCAAGTTGTGGTTTTATGAAACTGTACATAGGATCAGGTAACTGACTCCACGTTATTTCACCTCTATAATAATTTAAATAAAAAATTCAGTTGGTAAAGAGAGAACAGAAAATCTTTCAGATTAAGCCCCAAATCTCGTTTTTTTTTTTTTTAAGAACATGAAAAGTTTATTCACAAATGAAGGAATAAAAATGGTTAATATACAAGAAAATATCTGAAACTTCATTAATAATACAATAAATGCAAATTTTAAGATAAAATTTTTGACAAATTGACAAAGATTTTTAAGCTTTTTAAAAAAATTAGAAATACTGAGTAAAGGCAGTTTATACATGGAGGACTCATACGGGACCTGTAACTGGCCACAAAACATTTTCCCCAAATTCTCCTGAACCAAATCTTGTTTTAATATGAAAGCCCTTAAAAATTCTCAAGTTTGTGATATTGTCAGTTTGTTATCTGATACCGTCCAGTTTGATGGTTTTAAGAATTTTTTGGCCACTCAAACATTCATTAATATTCAAAATTTGGAAAATAGAAACCTGTTATCACTAGCAACAGCAGTTATTTATTAGATTTATTTTTAGCAGTAAAGTGTTACATCTGTAGTTTATTTTCCTTCCACAGTTCTCATCTCTGTGTTTTCTTTGAACACAATGTATTAAAATTTCCTTAACCTTTCCTAATTGGATCTCATGGCTCTGTAATCATCACATTGCTGATTTTTCTTTCTTATTTTAATAAAAACTGTAGGTGTATATAGGAGATATAAAGTATGTTTCTAAAAATTCAGTCAGTTTTAACCACATGTAGAGAATTAATTTGAACTTGTTTTAGATGTCTAAAAGATTTTTAACTTAGATACTAAATAAAATGTTGATTTTGGGGGGTACTCTTTGTGATTAAAGTAACTACCATCTCTAAGCCCTCTGCTTTTGATGATCATTATAGGAACCCAGCTGATCCTGCTCTTTGGTCTTTGTTGTCCCGAGTAGTTGCTCAGTATACTCAACGAAATGCAAAGGTGAGTAATGTTCTAAATTCTAGCAAAAGACAAAATAACTTACGATGTGGTATATAATATAATTTTAAAGTATCAATATTAACATTATCATTCTGGAAAATAATTAACTAATAGAGCAAGGGAGTTCTGTTATTTAGTGAAGTTTTTCATTAGTCATTCAACAAGTAGTACACGGAGTTTCTTCCATGTACTGTTGTACTGCTCTGGGTGTTATGGAAGATACAAAGAAGGAGGTGGACTTTTTTGAACATGTATAGATTGTTATGTTATTCTTATAATTCACTTTCTTTTTCAGGTAAAATGTCTAATTGAATTTTTTTAAATTAAGGATTTCAGATCGACTTTATGAAAACTATCGTGCTACGTATATTTTCCTTACTTTTAGTACTGAGTTGAATATTGAGGTGGTGGTGGTGAGGTTCATGATGCTCTGAACTGTAGTTACTTATTTTACTGGGAACTGTGGACATTTTAAAAATGCTAAATTTTCATGGCGTAAAACTGTGTTAGTTTATCTTAAAATAAGTTTTGTGGTCTCTCTTTTTTTTCTTTCAGTCTTCGTTTCACAGTCTTGTATATTGTTAGAAAATTGTATATTTGTTTGTTACTACTGTAAAGTCATGTAACTTTTGGACCTTTAATGATATTTTAAAAGAGGAGAGTTGAACTGATCATAGTAGAAAAGATTTTCTTTTATAAAAATATTAAACTGCTTTTTTAAAGTTGGTACTTAAGGAGTTTAAAAGTTACAAATGTGATAAAGGTGAACCTTTCAAATGACTTAATGTAAAGATTTTATCAGTCTGAATTTTTACTTTTTTGTGAAAGTTTATGCATTTATATAAGTAATAATTTGTTTACTATTATAGGGAGGTGCGGTAGCAGGAAATGTGGCTCATATTCTGGACTCAAATCATGGAAAGGTTAGTTTGCCCCAATTCAAAGGAAATGTTAAATAATATCATTATTATTTAACATTGGAAATGTTAAATAATATTATTTACTGTTAAATAATATTATTGATGAATAATTTTTCTTCTTAGGCTTAGGGGTCACATAATATCCAATATAGTACTACTTTTAGTCACTTTGAAAGTCAGGGAGCTATAAAAAGAATTGATTAACACCCTTCCTTTCTCTTTGTAGAAGGCACTACTATACACTGCAGTAAATCAGTTGGCTGTGGGAAGCAGTTCAGCAGATGGTGAGAAAAATACTGCACTAAAAGCCATTCAGAAGGCAGCTCTCCTTTCTCCAGGTGAATATAATGTGATCCATTTCATTATTTAGGATTCTGTCCATCTTGCATTTGTGTTAAAGAAGCAAAGTTTGTATTTTTATGAAATAAGGGAATTTTAAAATATTTTAAGATCTTGCATATTATTGGATTCTGTCCATCTTGCATTTGTGTTAAAGAAGCAAAGTTTGTATTTTTATGAAATAAGAAGGGAATTTTAAAATATTTTAAGATCTTGCATATTACTTGATTACTGCATTCAGCTACTGATATTTAAGAGATAATCAGTTATTGAAGCAGACTCAAAGGAATATCTGTATAAAGATACTTCATTAACCATTATCGAAACTCTGCATTATATATTTTCAAAAAGTGGTTTTATTTCTGTTTTCCATCAGTCTGGTTTAATGAGGTTTATTTATAGCTACTAAATTATTTAATAAACATGTTTAGTTATTTTTATGTGTAGTTAACTTCTTGAAGAGTGGAGATATGTCTTCTATGGTAACTGTTAGAACTGCCAAGGTGCTGGCCTCACATGAACTAATTTCTTAGTTCTAACCAGAGTCGTATGTATGCCATTGGTCACAAAAGGCACTGAGGAACTGCATATAACCTGCATCAGCATGCTTCCGTTACCACTGCTGGAGAAATGCTATAGAGGATTGGAATGTCTAACAAAGTAGGGTTATGGGATATATTTTTACATAATATTATTTTTAACATGAAATATAGCTTTAAACAGTATATTCCCCCAGAGCACTTCAAACATTTGCTGGATCAGAATGCTATTGCTTTTGGCCAGGGACTGTGGGGAAGCATACAAAGAACAGGTTCAGTACTGTCTTCACAATAAATGATAAGGATCCTAACTAAACTTCAGAGATTATTTTATAAAACAAGTAAACAGACCAATGTCCTGTTGTTTATTCTTTCTTTCATTTTTGAACTAGAACAAAAAGAAATCCTAAACATTTGGTTTTATCTATGTTCTATGTTAGGTAAGTTTCTGATTTTTAAAAGTGTTCCCCAACAAGTATTAGATATAGAATTACTCTCAAGAATTCTTACTGTGGATCTAGAATGATAGATGTTAGCCTCTGATTGTGTACATGGCATACACTTTAGAAAGGTGAGATTGCCCAGCTAAGATCTTCTCTAATCATTTTTTCTGATTTTCCCATATTATCTGGAGAAATTCATAAACAAGGAAGCAGAGTCATATAGGAAGCTTAAAACAAGGACTGACTACTGATGAAGCTGAGTGCTTATTTGAGACTTGTTTGGAGTCCAGTGAAAGTGAATGTAATTGTAGTTATGTGTAATAGCTGTACATCTAACCTTTGTAGATCTTTAGTTAGACAAAGTACAATTTTGATAGATGGTACTCCAAGGAGTCTTTTCAGAAATTTAAATATAATCCCAGGAATTTAGAATTGAATGGAAAGGAATCCAATGTCTGTTAGATTAGTACTTCTGTGATATTAAAAGGTATTTTTAGCAAACCATATTAACTTTTTTTTAGGTTTCTAGTATATATATAGTATAAATTATATATATGTGTATATACATATATGTATAAATTATATATATATGTGTATACACATATATATGTATAATATTTATATTATCACTTTGTTTCATAGGGAATTTGAGTTGCTGGTTATCTGTAGAAGAGTTCATGAAGACAGCAATTCTTTTGAATTGTGACAAGAGAAATTGCTGCCAGCTAATGTCCATCCCCCTCCCAAAATCTAAACTATAGAATACCCTAAGATCCTTAAATGAGTTGTTCACTTAATCTTACAAACACAAAAATTGAGTCCACTTCAACTGGAATTATAGGATTTTAGACCTGAGGGCACCTGAGCCATCATCTGATTTAGATGCCTTATTTTGTAGAAGTATGTGTTCCAAAGGAAGAGCGGCTACACAGTTAATTAGTGGCATTGTTAGACCTAAAATCCAGATCTAAGATTCAGTCATCTGCCTTTCATTATATAGTATTCAGATCTCACCATAAATTGTAGGAAATGGTCCCTATTTTCTTATTCTGGATTTGATTATGTCTTATGATATTTAAAATAAGGTAGGCATTATGTGGGCAGAAATTATTTTATAATATCAAGGTATGTATTTAATTTTTTATAAACACTTTTGGTCTACATAAGATTTCTAATGATTCTTGTACAATTAGCAGTAATACTGTCTATAAATGAAATACATGTATTTCAGCCATTTGATAGGAGATATATATTGAATGGGGCAGTTAGGTAAGAAAAAAATTAAAAACTAGAGCTAAGAAGTATGTTTAAATGACTGTATTGTTAACTGGAACCCTTGTAGGATTTTAAAATTATCCATTTGTTTTTTTAAGGGTAATAGAACTGAAAATATTAACCATGTAAATATTAACCTGCAAAATACGATTTGTGAAACAAAAGACCAAGCAAATTAAAAAGCCTAAATTCCAAATCCCAATCCAGCTTTCTCTTTTCACAATTAACTTTCTTGAAAAGAGGAGTCTATACTCATAATCTCTTTTATTACCTTCTCAACCCACTGCTATTGGGCTTTCCCTCTTCCCCTGAAGCTATATCAAGGTGTGAAGGAAGGAAGGAAAGATCAAATGGATGAAGGGATACATCAGTGTAATCATAATTGCTTCCTTGGAATGATAAAGTGACTTTTATGCTTGGCTGTTAGAACATCGGTAAAATGGAGTTGTCTTGAGCTTTTCCTTTGTCTCAGACTTTTCTTAAGAGCTGAGAAATTGTGTTATCTTCCTTTTCCTATGACTGAGCCTTTAATATAGGGACAGTGATGAACACAAGTGTCTCTGTGAGACTTGCCCTTGGTATTCAGTGAAAGTAAATATAACTGACCTTTCCACAACAGCGTAGTACTCTAGGCAACTCACGTAACCAGGCATGGAAGAAGAGTTAAATAGGATATTTTTTATCCTCTGATGTGTTTGGAAAAAATGGCAAATCTGTTTTTTTTTTTTTTTTTTTTTTTTTTTTGCGGTACGCGGGCCTCTCACTGTTGTGGCCTCTCCCATTGCGGAGCACAGGCTCCGGACGCGCAGGCTCAGCGGCCATGGCTCACGGGCCCAGCCGCTCCATGGCATGTGGGATCTTCCCAGACCGGGGACGAACCCGTGTCCCCTGCATTGGCAGGCGGACTGTCAACCACTGCGCCACCAGGGAAGCCCCAAAATGGCAAATCTTAAAGGATGAATATAGTAATGTGCCTTATGAACTAGTTTTTCTTTAAGAAAATGGAATTTTTCTGGAAATACTATTTTATTTCATTTGTTGGTATTTGTAAACTCTTACTTTCATTTTTGGTAGTTTTTCAGCAACATGTTGGTATTGACAGCCTCCTAACTGTATTTCCTGTGTTTAGGTGATCCTGCTGTCTGGGCTGGGCTAATGGCAGCTTGTCATGCTGACGATAAACTGGCCCTAGTGAAGAACACTCAGCCAAAGAGGATGGATTTACACTTGGCACTGTTATCTGCTGTTTCTGCTTCAAGTAAGTTTAAAAAAGCATTTCATACATGATATATTCAAGATAAAGAATTCAGAAGGATATTGCCAAAAGGTAGTAGGCAGAATTAGCCCTACATGAAAGGCTATTATATTCTCATCTAACAAAGCTTAAAAATAAGGCTTAAGGAGTTTACCTGCATACAGAACAAAGCTCAAGAACATTACAGGAATACAGAAATATCCAGCATTCAGCAAGGTAAAATTCACAATGTCTGGTATCCAGTTAAAACTTAATAGGCATGCAAATAAGCAGGAAAATACCACCCATCATGAGAAGAATCAATCAATAGAAACAGATCCACAAGTGACACACGATAGAAATCTCTTTAACATGTAATTTACTGTTTAACGCACATATGACAATAGCACAGAGGCCAGGAGGGGAAAATGGAAGTATTTTGTTGTAAAGTTTTTATACTGTAAGTGAAGTGGTATAATATTACAGTCATCTGTAAGGATTTGTGGGGGATTTGTTTCATGACCCTCCTCAGATACCAAAATCTACCGATGCACGACTCCCTTACATAAAATGATGTAGTAATAGTTGACTCTGCATATCCATGGGTTCCACATCCATAGATACAGAGGGTCAGCTGTACTTAAAGGTAGACTGTGACACGTTAAAGATGAATACTCTAAACCTTAAAGTAGACAGTAAAGAAAAAATGGAATTATGTAATACAAAAAGGAGGAAAAGGGAACATAGAATAAAGAGAAAACAACACAATAGAGTTAAACCCAACCATATCAATAATCAAGTTAAGTATAATGGTCTAAATACCCCAGTTAAAAGGCACAGATTGACAGACGATAAAAAAGCAAGAGCTAACTATATACTGCTTAAAAGAAACATAAACAAAATATAAATCTATATTTAAAGACCAAAATAACCTCACAGTACTATATATAAGATAGAAGAACAGCAAGGACCTACTTTATAGCACAGGGAACTACATTCAGTATCTTGTAATAACTTATAATGGAAAAGAATCTAAAAAGGAATCTATATGTATATATTTATGTATATGTATAACTGAATCACTTTGCTGTACACCTGAAACATTGTAAATCAGCTATACATCAATTTTAAAAAGATGCAAATAAAAAGACAAAAATGACCTAAAAAGTAAAAGAATGGAAAAAGATATACCATGCCAATACTAGTCAAAAGAAAGCTGGAGTGGCCACATTAATTTCCTACAAATTAAGATTTCAGAGCAAAGAATGTTTCCAGTGATAAGGAGGGTCATTTCACATTGGAATCAATTCATCAAGAGGACAATTTAGGCACCCAGTAGCAAAGCTTCAAAACACATAAAATCTGTGTTGTATTTCCCAATAAAATAGGTAGAAAAAATGAAAAATTATGGAAAAATACATGAAACAAACTTACAGAACTGAAAGGAGAGATAGATAAATTCATAATTATAGAGATTCAACACTCTTGATAATTGATAGAACAACTGGACAGAAAATTAGTAAAGATATAATTGAAAACTTGAAAAACACTATCAACTAACTTGACCTAGTTAGAACTTATAGAACAGTTCTCCTAACAACAACAGAATGCATATTTTTGTCAAGTGTACACAGACTATTTACCCATATATATCATATTATGAGCCATAAAACAGGTCTAAGTAAATTTAAAAGGATTCAAATCATACAAAGTATGTTACCTTAATACAATGGAATTAATTTAAAAATCAATAACCAAAAAATCTGGAAAATTCTCAAATATTTGAAAACTTAATAACATACTTCTGAATAATCCAGGTCAAAGAATATGGCAGAAGGGAAATTAGAAAATATTTTGAACTTCATGAAAATGAAAAAACAACATATAAAATTCTATAATACTCCTAAAACACTGCTTATATGAAAATATTAGCATGACATATCCACATTAGAAAATAAGAAGGGCCTCAAATCGATGATCTCAGCTGTGCCTTGAGAAATTAGAAAAAGGAAGGGGAAATTAAATCCAAAGTAAGCAGAAGAAAAGAAAATAGAGTAGAGATCAATGAAATAGAAAACAGAAAATCAACAAAAGCAAAATCTAGTTCTTTGAGAAGATCAATGAAATTGATAAACCTAGCCAGGCATCAGGAAAAAAACAGAGAGTACCATTGTCAGGATTGAAAGAAGGCACAACACTATAGCTATTAAAAGGCTCATAAGAGAATCTTAAGAAGAACTTTATGCCGTTAAATTTGGCGATGTAGATACAATGGATAAATTCCTTAAAAGATACAGAGCTCACTTAAGAAGAAATAAACTGAATAGCTTTATATCTATTAAAGACACAGAATTTATAGTTAAAAATCGTCTTAGAAAGAAAACTACAGGACCAGATGGATTCTACCAAACATTTAAGTAAGAAATAATACCAATTCTATACAAACTCTTCCAGAAAATTGAAAAGGTGGTAACATTTCCTGACTTCTTCTATGAGATCAGCATTATGCAGATACCAAAACAGAGACAGACAAAGACATTACAAGAAAACTACAGAACTACAGATGTAGAAATTTATAACAAAACTTTAGCAATTCAAATCCAGTAACACATAAAAAAGAGAGTAATACTTAATGATCAAGTGAGGTTTATTCTAGGAATGCAAGGTTGCTTTAATATTTGAAAATGAATGTAATGTACCACGTTAGCTGCTATGAAAGATGCCAGAGTTTATATTTTATGATTACATTTATATGAAATTTTAGGTAATGCAAACTGATCTATTGTGAGTGAAAATGATTAGTGATTGGGGACAGAGGAAAGGAGGAGAGATGGGTTGGAGACAGAAGTGATTACAAAGTAGTAGGAGGAAACTTTTCATGATGATGGGTATGTGTATTATCTTGATAGTAGTGATGATTCACAGATATATTCTTATGTCAAAAGTCATCAGATTTACAGCTTGAATATGTGGATATGTGCAGTTTATCATAAGTCAATTATATTGCAACAAATCTTTACTTTTTTTCAATGAAGTATTTTCAGTTTTACTGAAGATAGTGATGTTTTTTAATGTAAGTCACAAGTATATAAAGTCTTAAGTTATTCAGCTGTAAATGTTCCTGCTATGAAACTTTGCAGAAACCTGTCTCACGTTGAGATAGTCTATGGTATTCCAGTGGTATGTGTAAAAGTTGTATATGCATGGTAATTTAATTTTAATACTTCTTAACAACTGATTACTTCTCTGAGAACACATTATAAATTGCAGAAAAATGTAACATTGACTTTTTTTTTAAATAAAGACAAAGAATTCTTTGAAAATTACAACCAATCTCTTGAAAAGTGGTCTCTCTCCCAAGCTGTCACTGGTCTAATAGACACAAGAAGAATAGCTGAAGCTGAAGCCCTCTGCACAAAGGTATTGTTATGGAATTGAGTTTCATGGATTCTTATCCTACTTGGAAAATAACTTCAAAAATAGAATGCACATTATTTAAAGAGCATTTGGTGGTGGTGGTGGTGATGATGATGATAATAATACCCAATATTAACTGAGTACTTACTGTAAGCTAGTTAATACATTTAGTACTTTGTATTTGACCTTCACAACAATCCTATGACATAGGTATTTATTATTATCCCCATTTTTACAAGTGAGAAAACTAAGGCTTAAAGAGGGTAAGTAATTTGCACAGAAGTTCACAGGTAGAAATTGATGGAGTTCCTGTTTGAGCTCACATTTTTCTGACTCTTAAGACTCAAGGTTTTAATAATTTTTTTTTTTTTTGGCACCATTATGGAAGCAGTATTTTCCTTTGATTTCTAGTTACTCTCTTCAGAATGCTATGTTTTCCAGTACCCCTACATTTTTCCAAAGTTCTGAACAATGTAGAATGACTGTGGGGATTGTTAAGTGGGTGACGGGAACTATTGAGTAGTCAGTTTTTACCTACCTGGATTGTAGGCTGTGTGAATAAATTCTTACACCTTGCCTAACCCATAGTAGGGTCTCAGTAAATATTTATTGAATGAACAAATCAGTTTCGTAAACCAACTCAAAAATAATTTAATGAATAAGGGGAGTTTTAAACATCATTTTTTCCTGAAAACATCTGTTTTCATAAATGCTTACCAGGGAGAAGGTGGTGTCTTTCTAGAAATGTTTTTTGAAAGATCAATATAAATTTTACAGAGAGAGAAGAATGGATCTTTGAAGATCCCTTTGGTCCTTGAATTCTCTGAAAATCAGAATAATACATTTTCTCTTTTATTTAAGAAATTCCATCTAGGTTCAGGACAGTTTAGTATAATACAGTGAATGTTTAGTAAGCATAAATTGACAGTTGCTTCGTGCTCCCTCTGACAGAATAAAGGATACTTTTATGAACCTTTCCTTGTCATTTTAATGTCCCAGTCTCTTACTTAGAAGAAAGCAGTCACATTTCAGAAATAAGGACATTTAGGACTATGACCTAATAATAGAAAATAAAGAATTATGTCATTGAGAGACAAGCAATAAAGAAAGAAATGTTTAAAACAATAGTGGAAGGACTTGTTTAGAGAATCTCTTTAACTTCTTCTTGTATGTATATATGTATATACATATATAATATATACACGCACATATACACATATACAACATACACATATTGTGTGTGTGTGTGTATATATATATATATATATATATATATACACACACACACACACAATACATTTATATGTGTGTGTATGTGTTTTAAGGTATAAATAAATGGCCTGGGTAAATGGGTCATTTCTCTTACTCCCAGTGTGTAAGAAGTTTGCGTCTGGAGCTTGTGCTCCGCAACAAGAGAGGCTGCGACAGTGAGAGGCCCGTGCATCACAATGAAGAGTGGCCCCCACTTGCCACAACTAGAGAAAGCCCTCGCACAGAAACAAAGACCCAACACAGCCCAAATAAATAAATTAATTAATTAAAAAAAAAAAAAGTTAAGTTTCTTCCAATAAGGATTAGTTTTAGCTTTCACTGTTAATTTTCTTAGTTCAGCTGTTTATATGTAGTACCTAAATTTTTCAAGATATCACTTAAGAATAAACCAAGTCAAAGGGACATACTAAATCTAAGATTAACAACTTATAAACTACAGTAATAGCATTACTGATTTTAGAGCTTATTTAAGTGTAGAGTTTGGTATTCCCAAGATGTTCAGTGTTCTGTTGACTTTTGCTGTTGTTTACTTTTTAATAAGAAAAGGTTAAAGTCAGGGGTTTTTTTTCAATATGGAGAATAACTTATTGGCCTTTTACATTTAACACTTAAGAACCTGTTTGATGTATTTCTGTTTGGGGTTTGATTTTTAGAATTTAAAAAGTAACCCTGATCAGCCAGCTGTTATCTTACTTTTGAGACAAGTTCAATGTAAACCACTCTTAGAGTCACAAAAACCTCTCCCAGATGCTGTACTTGAAGAGCTGCAAAAAACAGTCATGTCCAACTCAACCTCTGTTCCAGCTTGGCAGGTAAATAAATTCTCTCTTTTCTTATGTGAGTCCTGAATTAAAATGCTTTGTGATATTAAATGAGGTCAGGGGTATGCTACATTTTTGTTTTGCCTTTAGATTCACTGTATATCTCTCATTTTCAGGATTTAAAGGGTATTGTGGTTAGAGAAACTAAAGAAGTTGAATATTCATTTAGGATCTGCTGCTGCACGGCTTCGAAGCTTTTAACATTGTTGATTGTAAATTTTCTCCATTTAAAATAGTGTTGAAAATACTGTCTTTTACATGGGATTGGTGTAAGAGAGCTAAGTGTTACAAACATTTTATGATAAAGTTACCATAATGGTGTTTAACTCTGTCTTTAGAGGGGATGTGTGTAGTTTTTCCTTAGCTACTTTACAGGTAACCTATATCCAAGATTTTAATGGGTTTTTAGCCTTTAGAAATAGTTCTTTTCAGGACTGATGCCTCAATCAATAGACTGTCTGCCCTTTTAGCTGGCTCTGCTTACCACAAGGACAAATACATAATGATCACTGTGTACTTTATTCTAATTGATAGTAAAATACAAAAAGCATATAATTACTTTACTCAATTTGTTATAGTTCTTTCTGTACCACAAGATAGTATCAAGGGACTTTTTGATATAGGTTTTACAGAAGCTTATTTTACTACAGTTCTTCATTGTGATCTTTTGTTATGTCAACAGTTTTGATGTCCTGCTTAAAAAGATTATCTAATGGTGTAAAATAGTTGGATTATGCAAGTTAAGCCACTTTGTTTACTCTAATCCTTGAAGAAATATGGTGCTTTTTTCCCTCTCAGAGTAAATTTGCCATATGAGAGTTAAGATAGTTTAATTCTAAGGTCAACTGGATATTGATGATCTCATGTTCTTTATCAAGGGGAAAAACACCTTGTCAAACTGAAAGGGAAAATTAAAGGATAAATTATACAGTAGGTAAAGTCTTAGAGATAGTATATGTGTTTTCTTTTATACTGTGATATAATTCACAAAGAAAAGAGTGTAAAAATCTTATACTCATTATATGTATGTACCTTTTAAACCACAACCTATATCAAGATATAGAACATTTTCTGCAGCCTAGCTGCCTTCCCCATGCTCTCCCTTTGTGATCGCCCCCTACGTCCAAAAGAAAAGGGGAACACTATTCTGTCTTCTATCACTTCTATCTAATTTTGCCTGTTTTTGAACTTGATATAAATGGAGTATCACTTTGTATCTGGTTTCACTCAACATCACGTCAGTGAAATTCATTTAGTTGTTTCATTTAGTTGAAATTCATGAAGCCATAGTTTTTTTTCATTTATTTTTATGAATATACTGTAAAATATCCCTTTTACTGTTTGGATTACAGTTGACCCTTGAACATAATGGGTTTGAACTGCACGACTGCACAGGTCAACTAATAAGTGGATATTTTTCAATAGTCCATGGTTGGTTCAATCCTCGGAACCATGGATACGGAGGCTGACTATAATTACATCCTTGTTGTTCATGGGTCAACTGTGTTTCCAGGTTTTGGCTATTATGATTAATGGTGCTGTGTCCATTCTGGGATATGCCTTTTGTTGGGTGATAGAGTATGTGTATATTGACTTTAGTAGATTCTGTCAAATGGTTTTTTTAAATGGATGTCCAGTTTACGTTCCCACCAGCAAATTATGAACATTCCAATTGCTGATATTGCCAGATGGTGGTTATTGTTTTCCCTTTCCAAAGGATATGTAGGTAATAGTATCTTGTGGTGGTTTTAACTTGAATTTACCTGATGACAAATGCTGTTGAGCCACTTTTCATATACTTATTGGACCTTTGGATTTCCTCTTTTTAAATTGCCTTTTCTTTACTGTAGTTTTTCATATGCTGTTTTCTTACTGAATTGTTGGAATCATATTTTCTGGATACAGACACATTTGTGGATATCTGTATTGCAAATATTTTCTCACATCTGCACCTTGGCTTAACATTTTCTTAATATTATTTTTTGATGAATAGTTCTTAATCTTAATGAAGTCTAATTTATCATTTTTTAATGGCTAATGCGTTATTGAGGTGTTCTACTCAAGAACTCTTACTCCAAGTTCATGAAGATATTTTTCTGTTTTTCTTTAGAAACTGTTGTTTTACCTTTCACATGTAGGTCTATGATCCATACTGGATTAATTTTTGTGAGTGTTGCAGGGTCAAGGTTCATCTTTTTCCATATGGATGTGTAATTGTCCCAGTACCATCCTTTGAAAAGACCATTATGTCCCCACTAAATTGTAGTGATGCTTTTGTCATAAATCAGGTGACTAGGTCTTTTAAGGCTCCCTGTTCTTTTCCTTCTTTTTCATTGACCTATTTGTTTATTCTTGCTTATAGTTTTATAAGTAGTTTTGATATGTGGAGGTAATATTAAGACCTCCAACTTTCTTGTTTTCCTTCAAGTGTGTCTCAATCACTTTAGGTGTTTTGCATTTACATGTAAATTGTCAATTACCCTTACTCTCCCCGCCAAACAAAAGTCCTACAGAGATCTTGATTGGAATTACATGAATCTATAGTTTAATTTTGGGAGAATTGACAAAGTATTAATGTGTTATATTCCTCCTTGTTTAAGCTCTGAATTTCTCTCAGCAGTGTTTTAAAATTTTTGCAATAGAGGTCTTTTACATTTTTGTGTTAAATTTATTTCCGGGTAGTTGATTTTTTTTGTTGTTCCATTGCAAGTGGTATTTTTTTCTGTATGTTGGTGTCAAACATTTAGAAATACCGTTGATTTTTATATACTGACCTTCCAGAAACCTTGCTAAATTCACTTATTCTTTTGAAATGGTTTTGGGTTTTCTGTATACACAATCACGTCCTTTGCAAATAATGAAGTTTTACTTTTTCTTTCTAATATTTTTATGTTAAATTCTTTTCTTGCCTTATTGCACTATTTATAGAGCCTCAATTACAGTGTTAAGCAGAGTGGTGATAAGGGAACATTCTTGTCTTATTCTCTACCTCAGATAGAAAACATTTGTAATTTCATAATTATAATTTTTGCTTTAGGTTTTTGTAGGTATTTATCAGATTCTAAAATGGCTGTCCAAATTATGTTTCAGATTAAGGAAATTCTTTTCTGAGTTTGTCAAGAGAGATTTGTTTTTTATCATGAATGAGTGGATTTGGGATGGGGGCCATCTATGAGAATGCTTCTTTGTCTTTATTCTGTTAATGTGGTAGATTGCATTGATTTTCAAATGTTAAATGTTACATCTGTAATGTATAAAAAATTATATTGCATTTTGATTTTGTTCCTGACTTGCCATCTTGGGAGACTTTTTAAGGCTTCAGACTGGATGTGGCTGTTGCCAATAGAATGGGCAAGATGGCTACCCCTTTTTTGACCTGTGATTTTTGATTTGGAGGCACAAAATTTATCAATAATTAAATTAAAAATTTAGTTTCATCAAAGTTTATTGAATTTGTTGGAAGTAGACTGTGTACGAAACTAAAATCTCTTGGGTTCTTTTCTCTTGCTGTTCCTCAGTGGCTGGCACACATATATCAGTCCCAAGGAATGATGGGTGCTGCAGAGATGTGTTATAGGAAGAGTCTACAAGTAGCATCCCAACAGGGCAGCTGGAGTGGGAAACTCTCAAGCCTGTTGAGACTAGCACTGCTTGCATTAGAAGTCTGCATGGTAAGATCATGTTATAATTATGATGTGAAAAATTGATTCTTTTATTTTTCTTTAAGATAAAAGCTTTTTACATAGTGATATTCCATTGAGTTCCTATCGTTTCATCACCTTCTAGTGTGGTCTTTTCATAGACTTTGTATTTGGGCTTTTTGATGGACATAAGAGTAACATAACATAAACCTATAGACTCTAGCAGGACACTGTCAGTGTTTAGGGGGAGAAAACAAAGATTGCAATTTTAAAAGTTGAATTATGGCAGAATATACATTTTTGTTTCTTGGTGATTTAAGTTAGAATGAACCCAGCTACTCATCAGTGACAAAGATACCAATAATTAACATTTTAGTCATTTCTTAGTTCAATTTGACATTCTGTAAGGGATTTCTTGTAATTTTTGACTTGATATGTTTTCTGATACCAAGGTAGGTATATTAATCTAGAAGTCATATATACTAGTGTGGAAAACTTTTCAAGATAAATATTTAAGTGGATGCATGGAGGAGCAAACTCCAGAACAGTGTGTATGATATGCTATTCAAGTGTATATGTGTGTGGTATATATTTTTAAGAATATATATCTCTACATCGTGTGTGTGTGTGTGTGTGTGTGTGTGTACATGTGTGCATGCTAATAGGCACATGGAAAGATACAAGAAGATACAAAGGAAATTTAATGGCAGTTATTTTGGAGGATAGTACTTAGGGGTCTTTAAGGGATAGTGGAGGAGAATTTTTCATTTTATATCCTTTGATAGTGTTTGAATTTTTTATCATATGCATGTTATTTCTGTAATTAAAAGATAAAATGTCATTTTTTGTTTTGGAAGAAATTTCCTAGACAGGCCTGAATTAACTCATGCTTTTGCCATAGTAGTCCATTGCCAACGTTATTTACTTGCTTTAACTAGACATTTTGCCAAAGAAATATAAGAATTAGGAAATTTATTCAGCTTTGGTGCTATTACTGTGGAGCACGTTTCAGAGTTCCTTAGGTTGGGGCCATGTTTTGTTCATCTTTGCATCTTTGCTTTACCACTCTGCCTTATATATAGGAGCTCCTCCACCAATGGTTTTTGAATGACTAGACTAATAGTAATGGTAGTCAAATTTGAGATGATTTGGCTGGAAAGAAATGGTGGTTAATGGTAATTCTAGATCACCAAACATTTTGTTTTGTTTGTCTCATATTTATATTTAACAAAAGTCTTTGTGACATTGGCAGTCGGTGGGCTATGGAAGCCACATGTAGCACCTATAAATGCTCTTGAATATGTGAGCTGGAGAAGTCGATACCCTTTTAGTCTAACTTATTATTTGTTAGTTAAATATTATTAGTGATGTGGTTTTTTGTTTGTTTTTTCTTCATGCTGGGAAATTAAATCTGCCCTGAAATAAAATAAAAATAGCAATAATAATAGCAAACATGCAGAACACTTAGCCTGTGCTAGGTTCTGTTACAGTGCTTTATACATATTAACTTCATTAATATTCATAAGAACCTTATTTTACAGATGGGAAAATTAGCTTACAATTTAGTAATACCCAGGTATACCTGCCCCCATTGCCCCACCACTACTACCATCACAAAAGTGTTTTCTATAAGAGCCTTGGTTCTGGTTCTACCAGTTACAGCCTGTGAAAACTTCAGCCAATTAAGCTGTCTAGAGCTCCCCCAACCTTTTTTGGTAATAGTGGAGGTAGTAATACCTACTTAGCCTAGGTATTAGGAATATCAAATGAAGTTAACATTACAAATGCCTTTGTAAACTTTAAAGCACCATCCACATCTAATTTGCTTGTTATAAGATTTGATACCCAGCAATTATTATAAGGTGATGTCATATTTCTCTGGTAAAGAGCTGGCAGTGTGCAGAGGATGGGTATATTAAAATTAGACTGTTTTAAGAGAAGCTATTGTATGTGTAATAATATATGAAAAGGCTATTAAACTGAAAGTTTGCCCTGAGATATTAAATATCAGATTCCAAAGAGAAATATCAGACCAAGATACAGATTTCTGAAGTGTGTAGAAGAGTAACCTATAAGGAAGCTATAAAAGGATTAGAAGAGCAGAGTTGGAGGATTGTGAAGAAATCTCTCTGGAGAAAGCTGTTGCCTCCCCTGTCGTCCCCCTGGCACGTTTCCACACACAGATGCCCACCAGACGAGGAAGGGAGTCTCGCTGCCAGAGAGAGCGAGGCTTTGATGTGTGACCTCTGAGGTCCTGGAGGCACACGTCTAGAAGCACATGGACAGGTATCTGACACATGCCTCTGAAGATTTGGCTCTCCACCTGCTGGGAAGAGTTGCTCATGTTTTGGAAAGTGACTGCATGCTTCTGGGACAGAGTGGTCAGCAGTGGGTGAATCCCAAAAGTGTGTAGGAGTGTATGTTTGGGTACAAGATGCCCTCCATCTTGTGAAGGAGGGTTGCTGCAGCGTGGGGTCAGCAGTGCTCCTAGAGCTTGTTAGGGCCAGGAATGAGTGATGCCAGCTGAGATAGTGGACTGCCATGGGAATTATCTTAGATCCTGACATGTAGAGCCACCTAGAGGAATGATGGGATCTAGCAGAAAGGAAGCTAAAGGTTTCCAGATTGCCATAGCATGTGAGGAGAGTAAGTGGAATAGTTCATTCACCCAGATTAGTGGAACTGCAGCTGAGCAGGACTGCTTCGTGGGTGTGCATCCTATCCTGTGCACCTGCATAGGCCTCCACACTGGGTTTAACGCTCTGCAACTGCCATCTTGAAATTCTTAATCATTTTGTAACAAAGGGCCCTGCATGTTTTTGTTTTTTGGCATTGAGCCCCACAGATTTCATAGCTGGTCCTGCAATAAGAGACTATGCGTAAAGTTGAGAGTCTCTGATAAAGCTAGGGAAAGTCTGGATGAGAAAAAGATCTTTAAAGATCTGTCAGGCCTAAAGAGCATCATCGTATGATGGCATCAGTCAAACTTCTGATATTTCAGTTGGTTCCTGAAACTACAGTTAGTAAGGAAAGGTGGGGGTGTCGGGCGGAGGAGCAGGCCACATGCTGCTCCCTGTAAGCATACCCTAGCTGGGAGCTGAGGAGATGGGAGTGGGATGTAAATATTACCTTTGAATGAAGATTGCCGTATTGAAAAGAGAACATTCTCATTAAGACCGTGTTTGTGAATGGATGTCAGAGTCATGGGACCTACTGTCATTTACATCCTTATTATATGAGGAAAAGTCTCCCTCATATAATAAATTTTAAAAACATAATGGGAGACAAAAATATACTTATTTTTCTAATCACATTGTTTAGTATACCAGTTACATATAGAAACTATTATATCATAATATGGGCTAACCTTACGGAATACTTTATATGAATTCTTGGAATTTAAAGAGTGCATTATAAAAGCAACCAGTTAGAGTTTTGTGTTATTAGTTTTTAAAAATATATTAGGAGTAATTTTATTAGTATGGGCTTTGCCTTACATTCTTTTCCAGATGTACCCAAGGTGCCATTGCTCCCGTCTTTATGGAGAATGCCTCATTATCTGTGATCTCTGTTTTCATATTCATTATCCCTATGGCTTCCTCTTCCTTGGTTACACAAATTACTCTTGCCTGTGCTGAACTCAGAGTTTATTGCTCTAACATTTAAAAAAATAATTTAGTGTTTGAAAGTGACTGTGTATTCACTCATTATATTGACTTTATTAAAATGTGTATTCTAGATACCTGTAATTATGAATTCTTGGTTACAATTTGAGGTTTTCAATGGAAGATTTTAAATACATTTTTTTCCTTACGTAATTCAGTAGAGTGTTCACCATTTTGTTTGCAGTTACTGTTTCTTTGGAACTACTTATCTATGTTATTTCTGAGTCAGTACATACTATAACAAACTAAAGTTTGCAACCTAAGTAATGTATAGCTATCTTAACATTTTCCCCATAAAGTGAAATTCTTAAAATGTTTTTCAGAATTGATGACTTTGATTTATCTCTGATCTGCTTTGCACCTTTCTTCCTATATTGGGATTTTATTAACGTATTTCATTTCAGTCTTTCTTCTCTCCTTAGATAATTTTTGAAATGTGGAACTTATACACTACCAGTTAAAGAATCACGTTAAATTGAGTTTTGTATATTTGGTAGACCAGAGGCTTAGTAATTGATAGATTTCATTCACCCATGTAATAGAATAGTGCATTTTCTTTTAGCAAATATTTTAGTGTTTTTAAAGTGATATCTCCTTTTTGAAACCTTCCTTAATCCCTGTCAGCCTTGTTTTGTAGTTCCATAAGGGCAGGAATCAGATTTTCATCATTTTGTAGAATTTTTATCCCTGTAGCATTTACATGGCAACTTAGACAAGTAGGCAGTCAACAAATAAGAGCTGATAACATTTTTTAAAGTGAACATGTCAGAACTTCCCTGGTGGCACAGTGGTTAAGAATTCACCTGCCAATGCAGGGGACATGGGTTCGATCCCTGGTCCGGAAAGATCCCACATGCTGCAGAGCAACTGAGCCTGTGAGCCACAACTATTGAGTCTGTGTGCCACAACTACTGAAGCCCGTGTGCCTTGAGCCTGTGCTCCGCAACAGGAGAAGCCACCGCAATGAGAAGCCCATGCACCGCAACAAAGAGTAGCCCCTGCTCACTGCAACTAGAGAAAACCCGCATGCAGCAACGAAGACCCAGTGTGGCCAAAAATAAATAAATAGATTTATTTTAAAAATAAATGCGTCAAATGTTTAATGATTTTATATTCATATTTTATTTTTATAGGCTAATATTTCCAGTGATCACTGGCCATCCTTGGTTCAAGAAGCTACAACTGAGGCCTTGAAACTTTGCTTTTGTCCGCTTGCTGTCCTTTTACAAGCTTTGTTACAATTCAAACGCAAAATGGGAGCAAGGTATGAAGAATCTTTGTTCATTTTTTTCTTCAAAGTGTTTCTTCACTTTTAATACTTCTACAAAACAAAGGTTTAGAATTAGTTTAACAAACTTTGATGTTATTCATATATATGTTTCTACTTTGGAAAGGCTGGTTCTAGTAACCCAGTAAGGAAGAAAATAAAGTCTTACTTAAAAAGAGTGATTTGGTACCCAGATATAGAATATGAGAGATTTGCATGACAGCATTTTGAGTGAAGAAGGCCTTGGAATTTTTGCTCTTCACTGTTTTAGGGTGAGCCAACAATGTAAATGTGGATTCTAGAAACAAACAAAACCCAAAAGGCTCAAGTTGAAGGCTAGATTGACATAAATTCCTGCAAGGCAATAAGCTATGAAAAAAAGTAATAAATATTAAAAAGGCAGAGATATTATAAATAATGTGGTTTTTATATCTAGAAAATCTAGAAGCTTCACAGATTTAAATATAAAAATTTTAAGTTATAAAATTTAAATTTTAACAGTCTTTTTATTGGAAGCAGAGATGAGGTCAGAAATAAATTTGAAGAAAATTACTTAAAAGTCATATGGATGAAAAAACAGGCAAGAATATTTTTAAATTCTGAGAATATTTAGCTCTAATGGATATCACACATAATACAAAGCATAAGTGAAACAATGGTTTAGGAGCATATATTACTGAAACAGAATAAGAATTGTAGACATAGAGCTTAACACATATAAATGTGTGGCAAAGGTCACATCAATACCACAAAATAGGAGTGAAGGGAGAGATAAGACCTATGACTAATTAGCAATTCCAGCATCATTTACTGATATTTATTTATTTTTGCCACTTCTTATATGACTAATTTCACCAAGAAATGTTTTAGGCTATAATGTGAACTTCCTAATGAACTCTTTCTGCCGAAGCTCAGTATACATGACTTAGAGAGCCTTAACCCCCAATTGCCTGTAATCTCTGTTAGCACCTCCCATAATTTTTATCACCACCCAAAATCAGCTCAAATAAACATACCGTCTAAGAAAAAGCAGTGTGCTTTACTATGTGATTCCTATGTAAAAGCATCTTCAGGGCATGTTCTTCTTTAGCTCCTACTTCAAACCAGTTGCTACCTACAAAATCTTCCTATTCAGCAGTTCTGAAGTTACCACAATTTGTGTTGTTTCTACCCATATAGAAGTGTTTGGAGCCATAGATGTTAGTAAATTTGGAAAGAAAAAATTAGAACACAACTGTAAATCAGCCTGTTATTACATAGGTTCATGTATTGTACACGTTCTTAAAAATATATACTGAAAGCCTGATATTATACACTTAGCCTCTAGTGTAGATGTTAAATATTTCTTCTTGTTCCACTCTGTATTATCTTTGCATTATTTATTTTCTGTCTACCTTCAAGAGGGATTAGAAGTAGAGTAGTCAGAAGTGCTCATGAAATAGGGGTCGTTTCCCCATTCTATTTGGAAAGAGCCTTAATTTACTTATTTGTAAAATGAGAATAATAGCAGCAACCTACCTTATAAGGTTGTGAATGTTAAATGTGACCATATGAGTAAAACACTTGGCATACTACGTAGCACACAATAAATACTTAGTAAATGTTAACCATTATTACTACCTTTTTCATTACATGGATGAAAAAATTCATGAAGTAATCAGCACGTTGTCTGCAAAAGAATGAGAAAGATAATGTGTGTTTGAGACTAGTATATATAATATCTTATATTAATTTATATGCTTTGGACTGAAAGTAAGTATCTTTTTCCCAGAGAGACACGGCGACTTTTAGAGAGAGTGGTGTATCAGCCTGGGTATCCCAAATCTATTGTTTCAACAGCACGTTGGTACCTTCTGAGACACTTACATGCCAAAAATGACTACGAGCTCATTGATGTAAGGCATTGATTTTATTAAAGTTATTCATCTTGGACCTTTGTTGGGTGAGGGCTAAGGGTTGCTATCCTGTGCATTGTAGGATGTCTAATAGCATCCCTAACCACTCTAACCAATAGATGCCAGTACCATTGTCCTCCTTCCTCCACCCCGCTTATAACAACTGAAAATGTCTTCTAGACATTGCCAAATAATATCTGAGGTGTAACCACCCCTGGTTGGGAACCACTGATTTAACCTGTAGGAAATATATTCTCCTGATGTGCTATGTAGCATAAGAAAAGATAGATGAAGGCTGTGGGTTCTGGTTGTAGTATTTCTTATGACCATTGCAGTGGAGGCAAATAGATAGATAAGATAGGTTTAGAAGTAGCAGAAATTAATGGAATGTTCATATTATCTTTGGAAAGACTATTTTACTTCTTATTGTCTTTTCTGTAAAATTCATATGACAATTTCTACTCCACTTCTTGTGGGATGGGTCTGGTTTCTAAATATATAAACATGTACAGTTGACTCTTGAAGAATGCAGGTTTAAATAAATGGTGTGGGTCCCCTTACACTTGGATTTTTTTCGAGAGTAAATACTACAGTACTACACGATCCTTGATTAGTTGAATCCATGGATACCAAGGAACTGCCTATTTGGGTGGCTGACTATAAGTTATATATGGATTTTTGAGCATATAGAGGGTCTTCATCCCTAATCCACATGTTGTTCAAGGGTTAAATGTATGTGTGTGTGTGTGTATTCTTTTTAAAAAGGTAGAGTCTGTATGACATGTACTGGGTTAAAATTCTTATAACTTCAGCCAAGAGTTTTAAAAACACAATGAAAATTAAGGAGAAGCCTTTTTTAAACACCCCCAGACTTGGGAGATGGAGATAAGTGTCTCCCTCCAGAGCAAGGAATAGGCATGTTTACTGCCAATTCTAAAAGATTCAAGTCTCCTAGGCGCCTAGGCTTAAATCTAAGGTTCCCCTTTTGTCAACCCACTGTGTATGTGGGAAACTATATGCATCCATCCATGTCACCCCTTTGAGACTTAGGAGGGGAACAGATGCAAATATGTTGATACTCATGTCGTTTGCTACACCATGAATGATAAAGACATTTGTCTCTGACCCAGGTGTCCCATCATGAAAGCTAACTTGTTAGCTTACAGATAGAGCAACATCTCGGATCCTTCACAGTGTTTGAAAATGAACAACCAAAAAATGTTTTAGTAATCAAATGATAAACTAAAATGAAAGCTTCTAGTTTGTGGACTTGATGAAACTTATGGAAAGGTTCTTAATAGAGCTTAGAACCCAAGCCTTGATCCTAAGCTGTGGTTTTAAAGGAGAGCAATGTCATTTGAACAATTCTATGCATAAAATGGTCTTTTGGGGTGAGGGTTTAAAGGTGACAGTATTGTAAACCAAAGCCTCCAAACAAAACCTTTAACTTTATGCAGTGGTAACAATCAAAATGTTGACATCTGTACTGTTGAGCATTTGAGTGAATTGTGCTTATCTCTGATGTTAGCTTTGTTAGAACAGTTTATTTCAGCAAAAATGACAGAAAGTTTGCACATAGTCACTTTTTCTTGTGTAGTTTGATATTGCCTGCTGCCCTTTGGCTTACTTGGCTTCTATGACTCTAAATGTAGGTATTGTTAATAAAGAAAATACTAACATTTCCTGTATATAATTTCCCACAGGTGCTGGTAAACAATGCCAAAACTCATGGAGATACAAGAGCACTGGAACTGAATCAGAAATTGTCCTCACAATAACAATGCTTTATTTTATAGTAAACAAGCAAAGAAAAAGCTATTAGAGAGAATGAAACAAAGAATCAAGACTTTTCCCCAAAGCAACATTTAAAAAACTATAGTTATAATCATCCATTCCTTTTTTAAATCTAAAGATGTTTAAGTTCTTAAGCTAGGGGTATAATTTTCCATAAACTCTTAATATAACTTTAATTTGAAAAATATCTTTGATTTTGAGAAGTCTATAATGAAAGGAAAAACCATGGTTCCCTTAGTTGTTCATTAGTTATTTGTAAATCATTATTTTCTCTATCTTGCATGGTTCACCATAGGACTGTTTTTTGGTAATCCCTTACAATAAAGCCTTAATAGCCATTTGCTAAATAATATGCAAAAGGAGATTAGCACAATGCAGAATTGTATTTGTTAAACAACAAATTCAAAGATTTAATTCCTTCTGTGAATTCTAGAGTTCAGCAGACCAACTCATCTAAAATCCAGATAATCTTATAATCTGTTTTACTAGTGGTTCATCTTAGATTCTGTTGAAGAAGCATAATATAAATGTTCGGTGAATCTTAGACTGCTAATGGATATGTTTATGTAATTCAAAACACTCAGGTGTAAGGTTGCATGTAAAACATTAATGAAAAATTTTGGAAAATAATGCTGACAATATTTAACTGATCATGCAGTTCCTTCAATCATGATGAAAAGATGAACTTCCTTAAATAAAAAAAAAAAGAAATGGCTGTTTTGTTTTCTTTATAGTATCGATATCAGGTATAATTTCAGATTTTAAGACATGAAAGCACATTTTCCTATTTTATTTTAATTTACAAAATGCCCTTTATGGAGTGTTCTAATTTCATTCTTTTACACGTAGCTGTCCAGTTTTCCCAGCACCACTTATTGAAGAGGCTGTCTTTTCTCCATTGTATATTCTCGCCTTCTTTATCAAAGATAAGGTGACCATATGTGCATGGGTTTATCTCTGGGCTTTCTATCCTGTTCCATTGATCTATATTTCTGTTTTTGTGGCAGTACCATACTGTCTTGATTACTGTAGCTTTGTAGTATAGTCTGAAGTCAGGGAGCCTGATTCCTCCAGCTCCGTTTTTCTTTCTCAAGATTGCTTTGGCTATTCGGGGTCTTTTGTGTTTCCATACAAATTGTGAAATTTTTTGTTCTAGTTCTGTGAAAAATATCAGTGGTAGTTTGATAGGGATTGCATTGCATCTGTAGATTGCTTTGGGTAGTAGAGTCATTTTCACAATGTTGATTCTTCCAATCCAAGAACATGGTATATCTCTCCATCTATTTGTATCACCTTTAATTTCTTTTCATCAGTGTCTTATAGTTTTCTGCATACAGGTCTTTTGTCCCCCTAGGTAGGTTTCTTCCTAGGCATTTTATTCTTTTTGTTGCAGGCCCAAGTTCCTCAACACGAGTTAACACAGCTCTTTGTGATCAGATACCCCACTCCCCTAAAGTCTCCAGTGTTCTCTTTCCTGCTGACCCACCTCCAGCCATACACGCTTTAGGTTCTGACCGTGTTGAACTTCTTCAGCTCCTGGCATGGGCCCCATTCTTTTGGTCTCCAGGCCTTTGCTCAGGCTGCACCATCTGCCTGAGCCCCGACCTTTACCAATCAAGCCCCTTCCCCTCAGCTAACGTCTCTTTATACTTTAGAGGTCTCGATTTAGATACCCCTTCTTCTGGAAGACCCCTGTGCCCGATTGCCCATGTTTATGCTGAATGCCTCTCCCACGTGCTCCCATCACACCCTTTACTTGCCCAAGTATTTGCAAGTTTGATTGTTGGTCTTTTCCACTAGACTATAAGTTCCCTAAGGGCAGGGTCCATGATTATTTTGTTCTGTATTGTATCCCCAGTGCCTAGCACATGAATGAATGAAAATATAAAAAGTAGTATCTCAAAAAAGTTCAGAGGCCCCATTTATAAGGTAAAAACATGTATATTATAGATCAAGTTTTTCCTTCTTGGTGTTTTTGGATGCTACTTGCTGATATTATTGGTGACACCATAGAAGTGAGATGATGTTTCGTGAGTTTCTGCAGGAAAGGGGAGAGCTGATCGTGTCCAGAGCACTCTGGGAATGCTATTTCTTTGACCTTGAGCCTTATTGCGGTCCTGGCTCACAGGTGGTGAGCACATCCACCTCACAATGGGGCCAAGAAGGAAGTTACCTGGGTAACATAAGGTGAGGGATTTGTCCTTCATCTTCAATAGGGAAGCAAAATACTTTGAACATGCTCAGACATTCTCCTGTATTTGTTGGGGGAGAAGTCTCACATTTCCCAGAGGACTAAGTATTGGTGTTTGATAAAGCGCAATGTATATTGAGCTTCTCAAGGGGAATTGTTCATTTTTATCATCTTTTTGGATCTGTGACAAAATAAATGTAAAAAGAGGGAAACCCAGTGCTCAGCTGGTCGTCCAAGCAGAGGTGAATTTACTGTGAAATGATGGCTCTTGAGTTCCAGGGTCCCTCACTTACATGAGCTTTACGTGTTGTAAAATTTGTATTTTAACTTCAGTAAGTCCATTGATTAAGACCACTCTTTCCACTCCCTCTTCTGCTGATGTCAGTTGACCCTGGAGTGGCGGTGGACATCTTTGGATCCAACTAAAGGGAAGTTCAGTTGGGGATACATTTGGGTTAGAGGGTTATATAGATTAATATGTTGTTCACAGTCACTTCTGTTTGGAGTTAAGTTGCTGCTGTCCTGAGGTAGCAATGGCTTCCAGGAATATTCCTACATACTACTGTGCCCACTCATCAGGACAGGATATCAGCAACAAATTAAAACTGTATAGGCTTTAGGCGCTACAAAATGTGTCTCCACCTTCTCACTAGGCATAGTTCTCAGGCCATCTAGAGTCTGCAAACCTCTGAACACCCCAACTTGGGATCCCAAGCAAGAGAATTCTAGCAGAGGATCCTTTGAGCACCTACTCGCTTGCATTACATTCAGTTCTACATGGTTTTACCCTGTCAACACCAATACAAAGTAACCATTCTAGGAAAGCTTTTGCCTTGATCTTGCGCTATTATTTGAATTACGAGTTAGAGCATTTTTGCTTACAAGGAAAAAAAAAATGCATCAACATCTTTTTTTTTTCCTATCTATGGTATATCATCACAGCTTTTGTTGCTAAATGGGTAGAATAAATGTGGGTCTGAGTGAGATGACTTGGCTCTTGATCTGTGTGAATTTCTAATTTAACCCTTCCTGCAACCACTTATTTGGTTTATTATAAAGAGTTACTCTTTGAGCCCCGTAGTATATTTGTTGTTGTGGTGGTTTTTTAAAACATATTTTTACTGGAAACATATTATATTGTAATAATATAAAAGCATTAATAATTGCTTAATGTAGAAAGCAAAATTTTTCATAATTCAGTCACTGCTAGTCTGTTGTAAAGTCTTACTTTTTTCTTTGCACACTGTAGTATGTGTATTTTAACTTATTTTAAAATATTTTTGACACAGGTGGGATCACATCCATTTAACTTTGCAACTTGCTTTATTCTCTTAAGAGCATATCTTGGATATCTTTCTGTGTTCTTTTTAAGTGTTGGATAGCACTTTTTGTTGGTGATATCATTAATTTAGTCAATCAGTTCTTTTTAATTCAGTAGTTTTCAGTTTTTTTACTATAAGAAATGGTGTTATAATGAGCATCCTTGTTCATATATCTTTCCACATTTTGGAATTCTTTTCCCCCCTGCAATATATATTTCTAGCAGTAGAATTCCAGGGTCAAAGTTTATATACATTTTAAAATGTTAATAGATGTTTCCAAATTGCCCTTTAAATTATTGTACCAATTTGTAGACTCTCCAATAATATGAGAGTACACATTTCTCTACAAAGTGCAAGACATGAATAGTTTGTTTTTATTTTTCATGATTTTACTGCCCAATACCAGGCTCTCAATTTAACATTTATATCTACAAAAGTTAGATATATTTTAATTTTATGGGAAACTAATTAGTGTTTTTGAAGTGCTTCTGAATTTAGCACCAAGATGAAATTATATTGGATGTTTTTCATGGAAACGGTTGTATTCTTTTATTTTACATCATTAACTCTTACTTGCTCGTAATTCTGATACATATTGAGTACAATGAATCAATATTTTAAATATGCATAAGTTAGACTTGCTATAAATATTGGAATTGTTAGAAAACTAAAACCTCTGGATGAGAAGTTGCAGTCTGACAGTTCATTTGACTGTTATCTGCCCTACAGACATTCCCTCACAGTTTAAGAACTATTTTGCACTAGTTGCTAATGCTTATAAATGGTTTCATATAAAATCAGATTTCTGGTTTCTTTTGAAAACTAAAATTTTTGGCAATAATGAATTTTATGCATGTAAATAATGGACTGGAACTGCATAGTTGCTATTATTTTTAGGTAAGTGGTCTCCAATTTTCCACAGTTTCTGCCATTCTTTAATATATTACACCAGGCCTACTTCACTCGTTTATGTACAGCATTCAGATTTGTGGGCAAATAAAAATATAAAACGCATGTATGGAAAGAAATTCCTTAATTTTTTCACTAATAAATTAATGACATAATAAAGCTTCTTTGCTTTATTGGGTTTCCTGGTGCATTCATCTCCTTAAAAAGGTGGTAAGAAATAGAAGCAGTAAACATCCCAGAGATTTTCGCTTTCTTCTTCCCAACTTTTGCCAACAAACCACTCCACTGGCTGGTGAAAAGGAAGATGACTGGGCAGTTTATACTTCCTGGAGTTGCACTATCTTACGCTGCAATTTCTTTAGGTCCTTCTGTACTTTATATTTCTCTAAATCCATCTTTGTTTTCTGTATTCGTTGGAGGGAGTTGAGAGAGTCATGAATCGATTTAAATCCTAGAAGAGGATATGAAAATAGGTATACTGAAACTAAACAACGCATTGGAACTTTTAAACGTTTTAACAAAAGTTGCTAATCAGCAATCCTGCCATAATTGATCATTGTTTAATTCAAAGCATATTAAATTCCATTAAGACCAGTCTAAAAATGTACAATAATTTATTTCTTGTATGTCATGAAGATGCATTAGCAACAGTGTTTCAACTTATATCTGGCTTCATTGTGAAAATTCAATTCCTGTCCTTCCCCTCCATCCCAATATATTGCATAATGAAATAATTCTATATTTCAAGAGAGAAATTTAAAATATCTTCTTTCTATACACTTTGACAAGAAATTTGGATGATCTCTTTTTTTATTCTTCTTACCAGATTGAAGATAAAGGCCACAGATGAGATTTTAAACCTTCTCTGAAAGCAACCTGTTTGAAGGACCTAAGGAATGTGGTCCCTTGCTGGCTGCTCCCCTGCCCCTGGCCCCAGCACTTTGTATCTCTCTTATGCAAGTCTAGCCACTCATGACCACAGCCTACCAGACCTCAAGCTTCATAGGGTACAGCCCATATCTTATTCACTGGAGGCTTTCACAGAGTCATTTCTCAACACATTTTTATTAAAGGCATAAAAGAGCAAACCATTAGTTGGGAGTCCTCATTTGCTAAACTCACACTTAGTAAAACACAGAAACAGGTGGATTGCCAATTGATCTTCAGTTCATCCTGGAGTTATACTAGAATGAGTAAATTCAACTTCTGGTAGCTAAGTAACAAGAAGGGCCCTGAAAGAATGGTCAATTGGGGCAGGATTCCTGGCCAGATAATTCATTCTTTTGATTCGGTGGTGGAAGTTGGTGGGGAAGGGTGGCGAGGGTCTGATTTCTAGGCAGGAAATGTTCCTTATATGCTTGGAACATCTGGCAGATTGAGATCATATCTTTCTAAGACACCTCCAAGGCATCTCCAAACAGGACCATTTCCATGAATTTTTCTGAGATCTAGAGGACAGAGAATGAGTTGGGGCTGCCTCTCATAAAGGAACCTTCTGATTCGTGGTAATTCTCTCAGAATTGTGGCTCGGAACAGATGGTTGCTTCACAGCACCTGTCCCCACACCCTCTCCAACCCCCGTCCTTCCCTTTGACAAATTAGATGAGCCTTTCAAATTAATCCTCTTTGATGTTAGCTCAGCTTGACACTGCTGCCATTAGCCTATTTAAGAAGAAAAGCAGTCATTATACTGGACTTTCTTCATCTCTCTTTCTTACTTCTAAAGGTCAGGTCTCCAGTTTGACAACTATCCAGGCTCGTTACCTGCAGTTCAATGAGGGACATTTGATTTAGGCTCCTAATTTCATGATATACCCACAAATCAGGTCTTGATGATCTCCAAGGACTTTCCAAGTCTAACAGTTTTATGATTCTATGATCTTGGTTAAAAAAAAAAAAAATTCACAGCAATGGCAAGCCTGTGACACTGCCAAGTGTGAATGAGAAAGGGAATCTACATATTCACCCACCTTCTGGTGGTATGCTGACATTCTATGGGATATTTAGGAAAGCTGGATTAAATACAAAGGATGTCACTTCGCTAATGACAAGTTTGCTCCCTGGCCATTAGCTCAAAGTAGAAAACCCTGAGGGACTGGATAGGAAAGGACTGACGTTCTTTACTTAATCAAAGGTATCTGCTCACCTGATTGATATTCATTCTGCATTTTCTCTAATTCACCCCAGATGTGCTTTTCCAGTTGGTTCATCTTTTTGGACAGTTTATTTTCTATGTGCTTTACTTCATTTAGATCTGCTTCCTGTTTCTGCCTGTTAATGAAATTCTCTAATTTGCTTGAAAGCTTCAGTAATTTTTCTTCCGTTTTTTTTTCAGACATATCCTACAAAAGATATCATGTGATAAAGCTTCAGAACACCTTTGTGGATTTGACTTTCAGCTTAGAGAATGCTTTTTAATAAGTTTGGGTTTCTGTGCTAAACATGAGAATTCAAACCAAGTTCCCTTGTATCTAAAGCTATTCACAAGCGGAAGTTTGGCCTTTGTTTGGCCTTGTTCATTTGTAGTTTCTGGAATTCTACATGCTATGGGAGAAAAGAAAGGGCTGTGGTCTTTATGAAATGCCTGAGGATTTGGAATTTTAGCGTTTAAAGAAGTGTAGCCAAGGAAGGCGTTTTAGATACTGCTTGACCAGAGCTCCTTGGACGTGCTTGTGTGTTAGACGTCCTTATTCCCTCCAGCTGCCTATCTCTACGTGGACAGGCTTCAGGTAGAAGTGCTTCTCTTAACCCTGCTGTCTATCAGAATCACCTGGCCCATAACTCCCCTACCAGCACCTCCCCACCTCCACAATTCTGATTTAATTGGTCTGCGATGGAGCCCGGGAATTGATGGCATTTAAAAGCTCCCCGGGTGATTCTGATGGGCAGCAGCTTGGGGGCTGTAGAGGCGGCCTGACGCTAATTAGCTTCTTTGCTCCTCCTGGCAAATGTAAATGCCGGCAATTTACCAGCAGGGCCTGAGACTGACTTGGCCCCTTTGATCCTCTTTGGTCCCACCTGCCTGAAGAAAGGGTGGATTCCCGTCTCTCTCTTCCTTGTGATGGGCGGCTTCTGCCTGCAGATGACCCTGTGGTCACCTAGGTCTGCCTAGAACTGGTGGAGGAGTCTGCCCAAATCCGGAGCAGGACCAACAGGCCCACTTGGCTGCAGATCTGACCACACATACTTCAACAGCCTGTCAGTGAGAAAGCTGTCACGTTTACCTCCCTCTCTTGGACTCCTGGCTTCTATCAGTTTGAACAAACTCAGGTGGGGTAACCGGAGCGTCGTTTACTGGCTGCCTAAAGCCCCTCTACTGAAGTTCCAGAAACATCTGAATCATCTGCAAGACTGGCAGCCACTGGTGAGACTCATGGCCCTGTGCTGCCCTGCCGTCAGGGCTCAGCAGCGTGCTGGCCGTGCTGGTTGGCGTGGGAGAAGGGAGCCTGCGACAGGTCTCCTGTATGTCCCGGTCACCTCACCCCAAAGCGTGGGGGTGTCTCTACAAGGTCTGACCTGGAAAAGGAGTTTTGATAAACCTTTGATCTACCAGTGGATCTCCGGAGAGGTAAAACGACGTGTTTAAGGCCGTTTTCAGGCTTTATTGTATCTAAGCATCACCCAGGGGGCTTGTCCGGGAGCACAGATTCCCAGGGAAGGCCCTGGAGGGTCTGATGCTTCAGCTCTGGGTTGGGACCAGGAATCTGTACTTTTAAAAACTCTCTTTGGGTTATTCTGGTACAGGCAGAGCCCGTTCTGAGAAGTGTGGGTTCACAGAGTGGGGTAGTAGCAAACAGGACCAGAAGACAGGCCTCTGGATTCCTATTCCAGTGCTAAGAAATCAGCGACTGGCGCAGGGAGGGTCACTGTGAATTTTTAAGTGTGGCTTTCGAAACTGCCTCGTGGCTCACGTCTAGACAGTGGCCATGCGGCTGGTAACTTCATGAGCAACCCAACCCCTTACCAGTTTCTCCTGCAGGAGCTTCAGACACTGATTTACATGGCCGAGGTGGGCTTGTTCACATCGGATGGACTGGTTTTCTGTCCATTTTTGATGGTTCTCCATTTCCTTATATAGGCTCGTTGAAAGGGCATTAAATCTAGGGGGAAAAGTGGTTTGTTCTATTTTAATAAGTAAATTTAAACCTAAAGCCAAAATTTATTGAAAAGTCTGCAGTTTTTTTGGATGAGGGTCCATGTGCCCAGCAAGCACTTATGGGGTGATGGGGGGATGAGGGAGCACATGCTGTGTCCCTGCCCCAAGCTTGCGTTCAGCCCACCTGCTGACGACACACATCTGCGCAGCCCCAAATGCAAGTCCACACAGTGGCAGGAGCACACGCACGCAGAAAGGCCTGTGTCATCCACGCAGGCTTCCTCTTGGGGCCCAGGGCGCAGTGAGTGTGTGCGGAAAAATTACTTCGACAAGTCACTTAGCATGGTGTTACTCTATGGTAGAGGTTAGCACGCTTTTTCCATAAGGGTTAGATAGTAAATAGTTGAGGCTTTTCAGGCCATGTAGTCTCTTTTGCAACCCCTCCGCTGCCAGTGCAGCGGGAAAGCAGCCACAGATGACACAAATTAGCCTGGCTTGTTTATAAAGAAACAATGAGCATGGCTGTGGTCTGATCAAACTTTATGTACACTGAAATTTAAATTTCATATAATATTCACATGTCATGAGGTATAATTTTCTTTTCTTTAAAAAATGATTAGAAAATGTAAACGTCATTCTTAGCTACGGGAAGACTGGCTAAGGGCAGTAGTTTGCCGAATCTTTGCTCTACAAGGGCCACTATGAGGTTGGGGAGGAGCTAGGCCAGAGAGGACTTGCGTTGTCTAGTAAAGGAGAGAACAGTCAGAGGGAGAAGTGGGGAGGGGAGAAAGAAGAGAGCCCTAAAAGGAATCTAGGGAAGCAGAGGGTCCAAGGGAGACACTTCTTGGCCGTCATCTCTGCTTTAGGCAAAATCTTCAGTAAAGTCCCCATGGTCACCAATGGATCTCTGTGAGTGGATTCTTTTGGGGGTGTTGGGGGGACTTAAAGAGTTGCTGAGTTACTCATGTGAGGCAAAATCAGAAATAACAAGAGGTGTGCAGGAAGGAATCGCTGGCACCAAGTTGATGTACCCTAGGAGTGTTAAATAACAGAGAACGAAGGATTCTCAACAACAGAGGTAGATGGTATTACAGAGGTTAAAATGATTGGAATCATGTATCAGCAATTTGAAAGTTCACTGTGGAGAGGTTGAGAGTGTGAGAGGGGAATCCTCATCTGAAATGACGAAATACGGGATTGAGAAGAGGTGGGAGGGGGACTGGCAAGTAGTTTGTGTGTATGTTTTCTGCTTGGGACTTGCTCTTGGTAAGAAGTTAATTTCAGACTCCCTTTTAGACTAGGCTAAATATTAGATTGGCAGGAACAATGCATGTTGTTTGTTGTTGAAAATATTCAGGACTCCCTTACAATGTGGGGTGACTTGAAGTAATTTACTCTAATGATCAGGAAAAGTTACATGCAGCTAATTTAACTTGTGATATTTATCACTGGAAATTGCCTAAGGCATGCTGGACATATACTGCATGGATACACTTCTTTAGCTCTCCTGAAAAAGTGTTTGGACTAATAGTTGGAAAAGACAAATTATGTGAGGCCACTTCCATTTTTATTTAGACTCTGGGTCACTCTGCAGTGTCTGCAGACATTTTTGGTTGTCACAAATAGGAGGTGCTACTGACCTGTGGTGGGTAGAGGCCAGGATGCTGCTAAACATCCTACAGTGCACAGGGCAGCTCCACAACTAAGAATTATCCAGCCAAAATGCTAATAGTGCCGAGGTTGAGAAACTCGGATTTGGATGATGAAATCAAGGAATGGAAAGGTAGTTACTTTTCCAATACTTATATTTGTTGCAGTATGGTAGTTAAATTCCGATCTTCATTTTTCACCTAGAAGACGTACCTGATGCAGATGAGTATCTCAACATTGAAGAAGGTGAAGTTGGTTACTCTTCCGGTTCTTAGTCTAATCATGACTTTTAAACACTTGTGCTGCTGGCTAACAACAGGTGTTGGATCTCAGACAAGTAAGCCCCCAGCTGATAGGTGGACAACCTCTTTTTAGCCAACTGTTACCTCTATCTGGAACATTCTTCTTTGGAATATACAATGGCTCCTGCCCTAATTTCATTCAGATTTATAGTCGAGCACCACCTTATCACAGAAGCTTTTCTTGTTTTTGACAACATTAAAAAAAAAAAAAACTTTGTCCAACCTGACACTCCCTATTCCTTTACCCTTCTTTATTTTTCTCCAAAATGCTCATCGTCATGTGATATATATCATATATATATATCTTCTCCACTAGCACATGAAAGCAAGGATTTTGCTTTGTTCATGGCTGTGACGAATGCCTGGAATATAGAAAGTGCTCAGTTAAGTAGAGGTTGAATAAATGATTTATTATTTTTCATTGAATACCTTTTATTAGGGCCGTTCACAAATAACAAATCATAGACTTGTCAAGCTATTTAGAGACATAATCTTTGATTTTCATCTTCCCTGGTCTCTGGTGGAAGAATTAATTAATAGTGATGGTTAAGGGGGACAGTAAATCTCCAGATCACTAAGAGGTGGCTTTACAATCAAGAATCCGTCCTTCAGTGCTCACCTTCACTGTGTAAATAAATGAGAGCATTTACTCTCATCACTGACAAAATATTAAAATCCCTCTGAAAATCAAGGAACCATTAAATGTACCCAGGTAATGTCTCTAGAAGGACATGGCAGTAATTGAAACTCTGAAATTAAAATAAACCATAAAGACTGAATTACTTCTTATGATCCTTATTACAAGGTTTTGCCTGCAACTGGAGACTCACTTTGCTGATAACAATCAGAAGTCAGATTCTGTCTGCTGGTAGTTTATTAAAATATGAAAGCATTATTTAAAAAGCATTCTCCTTGAAAGGTATAAAGGATAAAAACAGAGGTTTATGTAAATCTTTGTCTCTCTTTATACTTTTTCCTAACATAGTGGACATGACTTACTATGTAAGAATGATTTTTCTGTTAATTATAACATACAGTTATTGTGTTAACTGTATGTTAATTTTAACATACAGTTAAAATCTCAATAGGATGAATTTATCTAGTATGACGCTCACATTTTAGTTCCCAAATCTCCTATGCAAGTGGTTATGGGAGCACTTCAGTCAGATATAGTTAGATACAGATAGGTAGCTAGGTAGATAGGTAGATAGATTGATAGATAGCTTTTTCTGTCCTTTTTCCTCAAAACACAAGTCAGACTTTTAAATTATAACCAGAGACCTCACTAGGATAAACGTGAGATAAAGGCTGGTTTTTTAAAAAAATTTTCATACTAATAGAATCAGGTTAAAATGTACACCAAGTTCAATTATAAGGGAGAAAGTTACAGAAAACTAAAAGAAAATTTAACGGGGCTCTATAGACATAACCAGAGCCCAGGGTAGAGAGCTGTGGCGAGAGTGAATGGTGAGGGCAGAGTATGGGGCTTGGAACAAATATTCCAGTGACCTCCCTGGTTCTGGATGACATACATAAATGAGGACATAGCTCCATCCTGGGCTAGTTTTACCAGTTCACTTATGTCTCAAACCCAGTTGTCTTGCATTCAACAATCTGTTGCATGAACTTTTTTAGAAGACGTGAACATTTTGAATTCTTGGAAACTGTTACTATTACCAGGCTCTCAAGAATTCAGATGGTGGCTCTAACCAAATGGGAATATAAAAAGATTTAGTGCTCTTTGATGGGCTGTAAACACAGAAGATGTTTTCATTTTTTGTAATCATATCTGAAAAAGGGCTTTAGACTTGGTACTATTGCTTCTTTAGAGATTGAGTCTAAGAGTCTTAGTTTCATGTCAGAAGCAAGAAATAAATTGCAAGAAACTCTTTTTTTCTACTAAGTTTAAACCAATATATCTTAATTTCTTCTCAATGTTCTGTGATTTCTAATTAGTGAGACTAATTAAAAAGCAATTCCGACTCCACTCTGATACAAAGACTTTTGTTAATTGTTCATTCTAAATGGTACTTGAGTTTAAATATCAGTACCTTTATAGCCTCATACCATCATAGTTTTGAGCACATGTGATTTTTCCCTTCCCTAAATTTCTGTAGCACAGTTAGTTTACTACAGTAGGTGGAATTATGAGATGGAGACATCACAAACTGACAAACATAACCTGAGATTTGGAGTCAGAGACTTTCTAGCTGTGTGACTTTGGGTAAATTATTTAATTTCCATGACTATAAGTTTCCTTGTTTTTAAAGATAAGACCCAGACTGCAGAGCTGGGTGTACCTGCACATCTTGAGCACCTGGGGTCGGTAGGCATTTAAAAATGGCAATGAATATTTATTATTTCTGCCTACTGATATATCTCATTTAACACCATCTCAACTTTTACTTTACCTGTTATGAGCTTGTCACTTATTTATGTGTTTTCTCCCCCACTGTATATGGCCATGATTATGTCTTTGGATATTCCAAAACACAGCTTACCTATTATAGGTGCTCTAAACATACATTCATTCACTGGCTTCTATTTGTGTCTGAATGTGCTGGGTGTGAAGGATACAAAGATAAATGAGACAGGTCCTTGCTCTGGTCCACTTTCTACTGTGGTAGCATTTTCAAAGCTGTGTGGTAAGGTTTGACTCTATACATTTGCTTCATTCACCAAATGCTTTTTCTTATAAATCACTATCAACTGAACAGCGTCAGCAACAAGAGCTATCCAGGGAGTGACTGGTCGGTGCTGACCTGCCCACCCCTTGCTGAAAGACAGCCGTAGTTCATGATGGCTGAGACTCTTGCTCTATAAGCACTCAGTTGTCAGCTTAGGACATTGCTTAGCTGAACATCTGAGTAAGGCCCTTCTGGAAAGAGAAGGCTCAGTGAAGGGGTCCAGATGCCCAGCCTGTGCATTTCCTTTGTCAAGTCTAGTGATCAGTGCCGAAGTCCCAAAGATTCACTAGAAAACCCCAAGACAGTACTGTGGCTTTTAAGTTCAATATAAAATATGTTCAGTTGACCATTAAACTTGAATTTGTTAAAGTTTCTAAATGGGAAAATTGCTCAGTTAAACTTACACTTTAATGTTATCAAAAGCGTTTAATCCCTTTGTTCAGAAACAGTTGTTTCTTAAAAAAGTAAAGCAAATTCTATATACCGCATCCACTTTGCTTTGAGAAGTGCTCTGATTGAAAAGAAGAAGAAGAAGAAAAAAAGAGGCCTACCTGCCTTACTTTTCTCTTTGAGCAAAATACTTTGCAATACATAGCTCAGTCAAAGGGTTAATATCCCTAATGTGAAGGAATCCTGCCAATTGATAAGAAAGTGATGAAGATAAATGGTAAGAATGGGCAATTCACAGAAAAGGAAATTCAAAGGGTGAAGGGAATGCAAATGAAAACAAGAGATGCTATTTTTTATCCTTTAATTGGCAAATATTAAGACTATCCATTGTGGATGAGAATGTACAGAAAGGTCTTCTCATGCATTGCTGGTGTGAGTAAATTGCTACAACATTTTTAGAAAGAAATTTATAAAAATTAATGAAAACATAAACTCTGACCTAAGAATCTTGCCTATAGAAATAAAAGCACCTATATCTAAGGAAATTTAAAGATATGCACACAATAATTTTTGTTTGTGGTAGCTATAAACTGGAAAGAATCTATGCATCAATAAGATAAATGAGTAAATTAATTATGACATATCTGTAAGTTAAAATATTATGCAGCTGTAAAAAATAATGCTAGAAAAATATTCACTGATCTAGAGAGAGATATCCAAGATGTCCTGGAAAAACACAAATTATTGAGAAATGTGTGTAGGATTTATTTTAAAAACCCATGCTCTCTCTTTGTATATAATGTATGTTATATATATTATATATGTATATACATAAAATCTCCCTTTTCTGTTACATATTTATATTAATGAGGGGGAAAGTGAGGAAGGATACACCCCTGGTGTTAGCATTGGTTACATTACGAAGCTTGAATGGTGACCTCTATTTTCAACTTTGCCTTATTTTATTTGTTATGATGAATGCATATTACTTTCTAATTTAAAAGAGTCAATTGTGTAATTGAATTACTAGAGCTTATAAGTGTTTGCCTGGGGAAAAAAATCTCGTTTATAAGTTCACTACTACCTACTGTAATACTAATGAAATTTTAAGACTTCATTATTTCAAGTGAGAGAAAGATTCCAGTTCATACTGTTACAAAAGTGTCCAGATGCAGATTTAACTATTTAGATGATTCATCTGTAAGCCGATTTCCCACTGGACTGCAGGTGGAAAAAGTATGCAGCACCTGCAGTGAAGCAGTCAGCCCTAGATCTCAAACATTTCCTTTTCCCCTCTTTTCTATTTGTTAATATTCTTGATCCCTTTAAGCCAGTCTTCCACTCCAGATTATAAGTCCCTTTCCTCCCCCAATAAAATCCCTTCTTAAATTATACTTCTAGAAACAGTTTACTATTCTATTTCTCCTTTGGACACTTTTCTCTATCTTAATTCTAAGCTAAAGGGATTAGATCAGTCATGGCACAGATATTTACTGAGCACCCTCATTGTGCTAGAATTTAAGAACCTGCTTTTTTAGAATATGAAGAAAGTAGGTATTTTCTGTTTACCCAAGACACCTACTTCTCTGAGTTTTAGTGATGACTACTGTTGTTCATCAATTTCTAAGACACACGCTTTTCCTAACTTAACATCTCTGAAATTGGGAGGTGTCATAAAATGATAGCATGCTATGGTTTAATTGTTAGCTTCATGTCTTAGAGGTACAAGAATGTAATGGTATATCTTATAGTCAATGGCACTGGGATTTAATGAAATATGGTAGAGATGGAGAAAAATGGAGAAAGAGTATACTCAGAATACGATTTGACCAAGGCATTAAGCTCAAGTGATGTGAGACAGAGAGGAAAAGAACAAGAATAGAAGGAGCAGTAAGGTGGTATCATCTAAGTGCCTAGAATTTCCCTTTGCCTGAACCATGGTGTCAGGAAATGGTGGTCATTTAAATAAGAAAGGAGGATTTGAGGATAAGGAGGCCAGTAATCTGAATGTTTGTGGCATCTTGTCTCCTTAGTTGCTCTCTCCATTGTACAGGGGAAAACTCGGTGTAATGTGGGATAGAGACCAGTATTAAAATAGGGATACTGTAAAGAACTAAGGAAAGGGTCTTAGAAGAAATCATTAAAAAAAAGCTTGTGAATCAAAGTCTTTAAAAAATTATTTGATAATCTTGTGGAATCAGTGTATGTTCAATAGTGCTTTACATTGAGGCATTTTAATGTACAATTGATAAGTTAAAATTATACTCTATCAGAAAGTATCATTTTATTTGAGATATTATACAAAAAAAGAGAATGACAAATTAATATATATATTTTAAAATTAAGAATATTGTATAAATTAGTGTAAAATATTCTCTGCATCAGTTTGTTGCTTTAATTCTTGGACAGGTTCAAATTCCTGGGATAGGATTTTATTTAATGCCAATGCTTTCATTAAGCAAAACACTTTGGAATGCATTAAACAATTAAAAAGCTTCCATTCACTTACTTGAACTCCAAAAGGTTCATTTCTTGGTGATAATCCCCCTGGACCACCTTTAAATTTGAGATTTGCTCACAACTGGAAGCCTCTATCTTTCCTAAGAGCTGCATTACCTAATGAAAGTACAAAAGGCAGATATTTTGTGTGTGAACAAAACCACTAGCACTTACGTTAATTATACTTTATTCCTAAAGGAGCCCAGAATAAAAGTCCAGCTTTGAGCCTAAAGCATGTCTGCGTTTGAAAATTATTTTTTTTCAAAGGAACGATTCAACAGTTATAGCACTATCTTCAGGGAAAGAATAGGGGAGTGTTCCATTCTGCTGTCTATAATATTCTTTCTGATAATAGATTACCTGATGATGTGACAAAAACATGCTATTGACATTAGCTTATCAGTTTGTTAATTTGATTATTTCTTTACTTTCTGTCTCCCCAGTTACAATGTAAGCCACTCTAGCCTGTATCACCACTGTATCCTCAGCGCACATTAGATGACCAATGGTAGATGCTCACCAAATGCTATTGAATAAATGCTTAAATGCACAATTGGGCTCTGCAAAGAAAACACCTGAGTGGTCTAAGATCAGGCCTCGGGAATTTCCAGGTAGGATTCTGACAGGAGCACAAGTAAATCCCAAGTGAAATGACTTATGGCATTTTAAACATAGGAAAAAACAAGCTCATGTTTGGAAGTTAGGGTAAAAGCGCCTTCCACATTGCTGGAAGCATTGAAGAAGTTCTTTAGGTAAAAGGACTGGATTGGGAAACAGATGCATGATTATGCAGCCCATAATCATGTCAAAAGTAATCGCTGTCAAGGGGAATGAAACTACATGATTGCTTTTGGCCAAACTCAACTGCTGAAAGAGATGGTCATGTGGGGGTGAGTGGGTACTTAAAATCCAAGTTCTCTTAGAAAAGAAGGAGGTGAATAATGGAAGGATTTCATTGTTCGGTGGGCAACCAACAGCACACGATTGGTTATTTATACGAGATACAGGCTTCTTATAGAAAGTACACTCAAAAGCAAGAGTTGTTAACAATGAAGCATGGGCAAATTAAGCATGGCCAAAGCAAAGGAAAAGAAACAGGCAGAGCAACATCATTAGATAAAATGTTATTCAAGGCAAAATACGTAAAAAGGAACAAAGATGATCATTTTACAGGTAAAAATCATTCTTTCTAAAATACACAGTGAAAAATAGTTTTGAAACTTTACCTTATATATTGAGCAGTTGTAGAATTACAAGGATAAACTAACAGAGACAATGTATTACAGATTTTAAATGACTTCTCTTGACTTACTGGTCAAATAAGTAAAATATAAATAAGTATATAAAAAGATAGGACAAATATAGTTTATTTATATATTTACATGCCAAACAATCAAACTTGCAAACAGAAAACACTCATTCTTTCCCAGTGCCCACTGAGCATTTACAACTAAGTACACATGTGACTACAAAGAAACTCTCAAATTATTCCAAAAAGCAGGAAAAGCAACTAACTACCTTGCATTTAAACTAGAAATAAATAAGAAAATTATAAAGAAACAAGAATCTAACCAGTTGAGTAAAAAAAAAAACTTTAAAAATTCTATTGTTTAATTCCCCAGTGTTTCACATGAAAATGTTCCTCTCAGGTCACCTACAATAAAGAGCATATTATGGCCGAGGGCCTTGACTGCTGTGCTCAAAACCCATCACCATCCCTTTCCCACCAAATCATCAGGCCCTGACACTTTCAGAAGTAAAGCTACCAAATCCTTAATGAATAGATAATTATAATGCTCTTTAAACTGTTACAGAGTATAGAAAAAGAAGAGAAATTTCCAAATTATCTTAATCAAATCAGTGCAACATTGATTCCAAAATCTGAAAAAGATTGCACAAAAAATGCCCCTGGAGACTAACCTCATTTGTAAACATTGATGCCAAATTCTTAAATAAAATATCAGCAAATAGTGTTCAGCAGCCCAATGGAAAACACATCATAATCAAGTGCAACTGATTCTTTTTTTAAAGTAAGGATGGTTTAATAATAGGAAATTTAAGGCTTCCCTGGTGGCGCAGTGGTTGAGAGTCCGCCTGCCGATGCAGGGGACACGGGTTCGTGCCCCGGTCCAGGAAGATCCCACATGCCGCAGAGCGGCTGGGCCCATGAGCCATGGCCACTGAGCCTGCGCGTCCGGAGCCTGTGCTCCGCAACGGGAGAGGCCACAACAGTGAGAGGCCCACGTACCGCAAAATTAAAAAAAAAAAAAAGGGAAATTTATTAATACAAATAATTATGCTAGTATAGGAGAAAACTCAGATTATTTGCACAAATGCTACAAAGTTATTTAACATAATTCATAATTACTTTTTAAAATTGAGATATGATTGACATTTAACATTGTGTTAGCTTTAGTTGTAGAGCATGATTTGATATATGTATATACTATAAAATGAGCACCGCAATAACTTAACATCCATCACCTTACAATTTTTTTTCTTGTGATGAGAACTTCGAAGATCCACTCTCTTAGCAACTTTCAAATACACAATACAGTATTAACTATAGTCATTATGCTGTACATTATATCTACAAGACTAATTTATTTTTATAATCTTTCTTGATTTTCAAAACCTTAGTAAAATAGGAACAATTGCGTATTAAACACACTTATTGAGAAAACTTGCTTCCTCCATCACAGGAGAGACACTGGGAACATTTCTGTTAAAGTCAGGAACGAGACCAGGATGCCCGCTATCGCTGCATTACTATTTAATATTGCACCAGAGTTATTATTCAAAACAATTAGAAAAAAGAGAAATTATGTGTATAAAATGGAAAAAGATGAGGTCAAATTATTATTGTTTAAAAATCATATGGTTGTGTGACTGGAAAAACCAAAACCAACTGAAAAATTATTATAATCAAGAGAATTCACTGAAGTATAAAATTAATACAGCCTTTATAACACACAACTCACAACTAGTTATAAGATATAATGAAACCCCCATTACAGTAAACTAAAAAAAAAGATGACGAAATCTCAAAATACGTTTCAGGTGTTGCCTAACCTACATGAGGAAAATTTGAAACCACTCCTGAAGGATATAAAAGTGAACCTTGAACAAACAGGAAGTATGCTGTGTTCTTGGATAAAACACTCAGCATTATGACTATATCAGTTCTAAAATTAATTTATAAATTTAACATGATTTCAATAAAAATTAAGGCAGAGTTATTTATTTATTTGCTGGAACTAGACAGGCTGATTTTAAAATCATATGCAGAAACAAACAATTATCACCAGGAAAAGGGAAAAAGGAAAGCAGTGGAAGGGACTAGCTCTACCGGATAGTAAAAATACTACAAGGTCTCAATAATTAAAATAGTAATTAAGACACATCCTATTCTAGGGAAAACTCCAAACTCCAAGAATTTAAATATAAACAATAAAGCCATGAAAGTGCTTGAAGAAAATATGAGCAATTCTTTCAAGCCTTTGTGTGGGGAAGCTCGGTCTAAATGTGACTTAAAATTCCAGAAGCCACATACACAAAAAAAGACTGATAAATTTGGCTACAAATAGAGAACATATGCATATCAAAAGTCAAAAGACAACACACTGGAAAAATGTATTTGCAGCTCATATCATCTCCCTAACATATAAAGAGCTCCTAGAAATTGAAAAGAAAACTAACCCAATAGAGAAATGGATAAAAGCTATGAACAGACAGGTCACTGGAAAAGAAATACAAATAGTTCTTGAATATATGAAAAGATGTAATAAGAAAGGCTAATTAAAATACAGAGATGCTATCTTTTTCTTTTAAAAAAGGGCAAAATTCAAAAGTCAAACACTCATTGATGAGGCAATGGGGATATAGGACATTTTATATATTGTCGGCGGATATGCAATATGGTAAAAGCCCTGCAGAGAGCAAGATCTTTCAAAATAACAAACACAGGTACCTTTGGCCCAGCAATCCCACTTCTGGGTATTTATTCTACAGACATACCTACAGACACACTAAATAACATAAGTGCAAGATTATGCATTGCAGCAATGTTTGAAAAAGCAAATTAGTGAAGAGAATCCAAATGTTCATCTGTGAGAGAGTGGTTAAATGAGCCATTATACACAGAGGAAGAGCACACAGTTGTGAAAAAGAATGAGGAAACTATGTATTGATAGGGTGGATCTCTAGGATATGTTGGTTTAGTTAAAAAACCAAACAGGTGCATAGTAATACACGTTTTGTGTAAGAAGGAAAAATATATATATTTGTATTTGCTTCTATCTTTTTAAAGGCATACTGAAAGGATTCACAACAGACTAATAAAAATTGTTACCTGTGAGGGGCATGAATGGTTGTGATAACTGGTGACAGAAGTGGGAGTGAAAATTCTTGGGGTGTATTTTCTCATATAGTTTTGATTTTGAATCATATGTATGTATTATCTTAGAAAAACTAAGGAGAGGGAACTAGAGTCTAATATCACCTTTGAAGTTAGATGCAAAATTAAATACTGAATTATTACGAAGACTGTATAGCTTTCATTATAGAAATTCCAGAATGTTTCAGCATTGGGAAATGCTCTGACATAGCACATTAGAAGGCTGAAGAAATAAATAAGCTAACAAACAGAAAGCCAAACCAAAACACAACCATGCTGAGTTAGGCATTTGTTAATGTCCAAAAGGTGTTTTATAAAATTAAATGTTCAGTTCTAATAAAAACTAAGTAAAGTAGGATTGATGGATACCTCCTTAATTGTTGGATGCTTACTTAATACTTCCTTAATAAGTCTGATAAAAATATATCAAACCAGTAGCCAACAGCAAACAACAAAGACATTACCAGTGTAATCCGGAACAAGATAAGCTGCCTTCTTTGACCTCTTTTATGTAATATTATTCCGGAAGTTCTGGTCAAGGCCTTAAGAAAAATGTCATGAAGTTTTACCAGAAAACTAGAGATAAAACTGTTATGATTTGTTGTTGATATGATTATCTTGAAAAACTGAGGGAATCAACCCAAAAACTATTAGGGCTATTGAGATGGGTTTGTAGGAGGATGGACGAGCCTGGTGGGACTGGAGTAAACTGTGTGCCCCTGTGCTCCTTCCACTCTTGATAAACTGGCTCCATGAACAAATAAACAGCAAGATTTCATCTCCCCCAATTCCCAAAGGATTTCTACTTTGTTCTGCCCAAATGACTTCAGAGGAGATGTGTTTGCCTCACATAAAGTAGGTGAAAAAGTGGGGCATGGAAGAGTTTGCATTGGCTCCTTTCAGTAAACCATTGCCTGGGAAGGTGAAAAGGGGGAGAGACATTTCAGGCAAAAAGAGCACAGAGAACATGGATGCAGTGCAGTATCTTGGAGTGAGTGGGACCTACCTACAGGTAGCTCAGTGTCACTGGGTCTAAAGGGTGAGCCAGGAAGCATGAGGGTGAGCTGTAGAGAAAAGCAGGGGCCAGTGTAGAGATGGCTTTTAAAATCCAGGCCAAAGGACTTGTGTATTATTTTGTAAGAGACATAACCCATTGCAGGGATGTAACGTGATCAACTGGCATTAATGCTGAACCTTTAATAGTATTATAATAGCTTCCATGGGAAATTCCTTTGCTTATTCTCTCTAGTTACACAGCCTTTGAGAAGAACCCGGAGAGTAAGGAAATAATGGCAACAGTAGAATCAAGTGGCATACGCTTACAAGGGGCGGCCGTTTTGGAACATCGGAGGCACTCATTCAATATTTGTTGATTACCCTGGCAGTACTCATGGTGTATATACATGAGCTGTCGTATTTAAACCTTTTGGAGGAAAAGAGTTCTTTTGAACAATTACCTCTTGACTGAGCTTTTTGATAAGCTATAATGATCTTACTTCCGGCAGTAACACGTAAGAGTTCCAAATATTTTCAGTTACCTTCATATCCAAGTTTTTAGAAACAGTTTCTAGGGCGGACATGAGCTCTTGAATTGTTTTTTCGAGTCGCTGGTGCTCGTGCCTGATGAAGTGAATGTCTCCAGAAAGCTTCACGATGCTGGAATCACATCTAGTGGCAAGATGAAGACTGTGAGATTGATAGGCTTATACAATTTTTAATACTATAGTAGAATCCGTGCATTCATTTGATGGCAAAAGTTCTAAAGTTCTTTGAAAAGTGAGTTGGCAGGTGTAGGAGCATATACAGAAATCTCCGTCATCTTCCTCTTTTTTTCCAGAGGGAGAGAAACCAGGTTGGATAATGATACATTGGCCCAAATCAAAGCACTGAGATGGAGTAGATGAAGACTTTGGGGGAAATTGGGTAAAATTTTAGATTTGTGGCTTGATACGTTAATTCAGTCATAGGAGTTCCAACAGAGTTTGATGTTTTGGGCATACTCCCTGCTGCCTATGGTTAGGCAAAATTGAAAGTTTTTCCTCTTCTACATTGTGTTCTGAGTCCTCTTTCCTCCCTTTATCCTCTATCCTTGGCTCCCAGACTGTCAGTTCTCCTTTGGCTAAAAGAAGTGTCCCAACACACCAAAGTCTTCCATCCCATCGTCAAAAGACAATGTCCTTTCTCTTAGCCCCAGTGAAAACTCCCGCTCCTTGAGTGGTGTCAATTAAGTGTTGCCTTAGGTTAGGACAAAAATAATCCACACTAACGTGTGTATTGAGCTTTGGCCCATTAGGTGGCATTTGGCATTTCCAGGAAGGAACCCTGGTGAAATGGAGTTGGAGTTCAGATTAACAATCTTCCCAGCACGTCAGGGAACCCCACCCACTATCCCAGCTCATGGCCTCCCTTGGGAGAGAACAGGTTACATACTGTATTACCAGTTTCAATACACTCATATTTGCATGAAGGATAGGGCGGAGAGCGCTGTCGTGTTGTCTTTTGTATATGAGTCACCAGAGATCACTTTGAAGTTTGTCATTCTATAAAATAACTTTTGACTATCATCGAGTAATATTTATTAGGAACTATATTTTCATATTGTCATGCTAAGTGCTATAAATATTGTTTTATGACTGTCAACATTTTTTAGGCTCTAGAAGTGAATTTCTTTTTCTTAAGATTTTTGGGGCCAAAGTTGAGCCAAAGGTGAGCTAAGGATGGTAATTTTCCTGAGAAACCTCTTGAAAGGGATACCAGATAAATGGTGAGGGGTGGGGACACTGCTGGGAGGAAAAATTAGGAAGTATTCTGATAAAAAAAGGGAGCACCAGAGTCATGGGCGAAAGCCATTTCACACGTTTGTATATATAAACTGTTATTGTCAGAACAACCTCTACTGTTGGTTAGAATATTCTTACGTGAGTTCACATTAAGACACCCAAAGGCTACACGGGAGTAGTTGCTGCTGCCCCCTCTCCCTGCCGCCTCTCACCCAGCACCACCTGCTCCCACGCTCAGGGACCGCTGGTCTGTGCGTCGTAGGCTAGTGGTTGAGGATTTAGTCAGATAGATGCGTCTTTGAGTCTGGCCTCTACTACTTCCTAGGTTTGTGATCTGGGACAATTTTCTTAACATCTGTAAGTTTCAGTTTTCCTTATCTGAGAAAAGGGGGTAACGATGCTGAGGTCACTGCATGTAGCTGCACAATTTGTCCCCTGCACAACTCCAGGGCGTGCCAGACATATGGTGAGGGAGACAATGTGAACAATGTCTCCCGGAGTGCTGTGTGCTCAGCTTTCCAAACCATAAGCGGCTGTCTTGAACGGTGGACCTGCCTAGGGTTATTGAAGGATGAAGGAGGTAATGAATGCAAAATGTTGAAGAATGTCTGAAGAAATATGTACTTTCGTGTTCATTGCAGCAACATTCATAATAACCAGGATATGTAAACAACCTAAGTGTCTTTGGATGAATAGATAACGAAATTGTGATACATACACACACTCTCTGAAATTTTCAGCCTCAGAAAAGGAGACGTTGCCATTTGCAACAACATGGATGAACCTGGAGGACATTATGCTCAGTGAAAAAAGCCAGACACAGGAGGAAAAAACTGCATCATTTCATTTATATGTGGAACCTAAAAAAGTCAAATACATAGAAGCAGAGAGGAGAACAGTGGTTATTAGGGGTGAGGTGGTGGGGGAAATGGGGAGACGTCGATCAAGGGCACAAAGTGGCCATTCTGTAGGCTGCATAAGTCTAGAGACCTAATGCACCGTGTGATGACTACAGTGAATAATGCTGTATTGAAGAATGGAAATAGGCTAAGAGAGTAGATTTCAGGTGCTCTCATCACACACACATAAAGGTAACTCTGTGAGGAGAAGATATGCTAATTAGCTTGACTATAGTAATCATTTTAGTATGTATATGTATATCAAATCATCGTGTACACCTTAAATACATACAACAGTTTGTAAAAGGGAAACAAAAAAAAGAAACTGGAGCAGAACAAAAATAGTTGCACATCTTTTCCTTGATATTATTCCATTCATCTCTTGGCTTCATCTAAATCTGTTTGTGACTTTGTCTTGTACGTAAGAGAGGATTTACAAGAATGAAATAGTAGGGTCTTAAGTGGTTTGCAGAAAAAAAAAAAATAGTTGAAGTGTCATCAGCACCAAATTGAACCAAATTCCATTCAAGAGATTTTTGGTGTTTTATCTTCTTTGTAAAATCATGGCACATCTAAGTAGGGTGATGGGTTTGCTGGGGTTTGTTTTATCTTGCTTCATAGCTTACCCAAATATTATAAAAATTCTTTTCCATGTATCAAATGTTATAGAATAAAATATACAATTTTATATATTTTAAAATATGTATACATATAATATATAATTATATATGTATATATATGTATGTATGTTTATGTTTGTGTATACACACATACACACACACATATGTACTAATGCTGTAGATTCTGTTTTCTGAATGTCTGTTACGTGCTCTGGACTTGCACGGCCAGTGCTTTAGTTTAGGCCCCTGACATTTCTCACCTTGATTGCTACAATAGCTTCCTTTCACCTTCACGCCTTCTTTCTGTACCCCACCAATTTGGCTACTACTAGACGGTCACTAAATGTCATCCCCTTACTTAAAATCTTCCCATGGCTATTTATAACTTTCTACATAAAGTTTAAACTTTTTACCTCGGCCAAAGATCCTCATCACCCAGCTCTGGACCATTTCTCTAGCTTCATCTCCCAATCTCCCATCTCTCCCTAAGTGCAAATCCAAAATAACATAACTAAAATACTCTTCTCACAGGTAGCCCCTGAACATTTCACAGTAATTTACCCCTCAGTTCTTTTGCACATATCTTGCCTCCTATGTGAAGTGCCTTTCCTTTCCTTCCCTGTCTAGTTAACTGCTACAAACCTTTCAAAATTCATGTCAAGTGTCACCTCCTCCAGGAAGCCATCTTTATGCCCCCATCTGATTTGGATATTCCCATAGCACCCCAGGCTTTCATTATAGTGCTCACCTCATTGATTTGTGTTTTCCCAGGTAGACTTTGAATTTACAGGAAAGGGACCATGTTGCTGAAACCCCGAATACTAGCACACTGCCTGGCATATAGAAGTGTTTAATACTTTTTTTGTCGTTGTTGTTGAATTGAATGGACAGATACCCTAGAAGAGGTTTGTCTTAGGTGTTAATCACCTAATTATTATTGGTCATTAATAATAATTATTGGTCATTAACACTTGAGAGCAGATTAATGAGATGAAGGTGGGGGTATTTCAGGAGAGAGGAGAGAGGTGCTGGCAGAAGATGTAAAGGTGGAACGGTGTCCACGCTCAGCCACTCACAAGTCATCTTTCATGTGTCAACCAGAGCGGTCCTGCCATTGTCAATGCCTACAAATTTTTGCTGAACTGTACACCATGAATTCTTCCAACTTACAAGTCTCATACAAAGGATATCATTCAAAATTTTGTTCACTTGACCATTAAATCCCTTTTGCTAGGCTTCTATATGTAATTATTGTATATTTTAAATGTTTTAATCACTAGATTTGATACATCTGGGGATTTTGTGTGTGGTTTCGAGGGTATGTCTTTGTATAGATGTTGGCATTTGGACAGCTGAGGGCTGTAAAGACAAGACTTGTCATTTGCAGAATGAAACCAAACGGGGCATTCTGTGTGAGAGGTCCTGTTCTGGGGATTTTGTGTGTGGTTTCGAGGGTATGTCTTTGTATAGATGTTGGCATTTGGACAGCTGAGGGCTGTAAAGACAAGACTTGTCATTTGCAGATGAAACCAAACGGGGCATTCTGTGTGAGACGTCCTTTACAGAACCCCTGGATCTCACAGGGAGCATGAGGCTTTCAAATTTCATGATACACTTTCTCAGTTACTATCTCCTCATTTAAAGGCAGTATCTTGTTTTCTACAATATGGGACTTGTTTAGGGATGAGAACTCAGTGGCCAGCAACTGACCACTAAGCATTAGTTAACATGCTTCTTCTCACCTGGCTACTCTTCCTCGAAGATCTCCAACTCCTTGAAGGTGTTTGGTGTTTAGGTCCTGTACTGCGAAATTAGTTCCTGTGGCTACCACGTCTCGAGCTTTTATTTGTTCCTCCAACATCTGCAATATTTGAGTTAAAATTCCCACTAATTTCCCATCAGACATGATAAGAAAATATCATTTAAAGTTGAGGTTACAAAATTGGGTGCATTTCCTAGTTAGGCTGATAGTGTAAGGAGTGAGAGGGTCCTGTATCAGAGAGAAGCCATCTTTGCTTTATTTGAGGGAGATAGTGATGGCGTTGAGTCCTGCCGATTGTTGCCAGGTGGGCATGATGGTTCAACGATGTCTCAACAGAAGCCAGAAATCCAGATTTTATGTTAAATTTCTCATTTTAAAATATTGACATCTTATTTAAATTCTTTTACAGACACCATATGGGCCAAACAAAACATATTTATTGTGTTATTATGGCCATGGCTATCATCGACATAAAAGCTTTTCACAAAAACCTCTTTCAGAATTGGTGGTACAGTTTAGAAGAAGGAACCTTTCATATGGCATCAAGCAAGGCCCTTTACAGATTGAATCAGAACCACAATGAAGCTAATACAATTAACACAAGCAAATCTGAATCAAACTGTTTCACATACTCGGAGTGAAAAACATTTATTGTTTTAGATTTTTTAGAGAACATGAGAAATGTATGGCTTGAGTGTGTTCAGATTTTGCCGAGTATCCTTTGTCATGCCTTCATTATGTCTTGGTGTTCTGCAATGAAGCTGACTGTCCTATACCACCAGGTTGGTGGTCCCCCAAACAGTGGGTTTTAATTTTTGGCACTCATACATAAAAATTAAAAAATTTTGCTTGTCCATAGAAAAAAATTTATATCTTGCTTGACATTCAAACAAATTCCATAGTAAAGACATAAAAAATAATTTATGTTTACTCAGAAAACCGTTTAGAGGATAGGAAAACACAAACAACTTTTTGATTTGCAGAAATATTAAAGGTTAATTGCTATATTTTACCAAGGCCTGAACCATGTTAAATTTGTGATTATGAATTTTTGGAGGAAAAGAAGGAATTTTATAGGAACTGAATTATAGAAATTTCAAAGACTATATACAGAATCTTGCCCATTTGTAAACTGGCAGATTGAGACAATCCAAGAACAAATATAACTTTAACTGGAGACATAAAAGTGTCAAGAACACTAGCTAGAGGTGTTTTTGTTTTAGCTTGTTTGTTGGCTTTTGCATGCCTATAGGTGTTTTAGTTCGTTTGGGCCACTGTGACAAAATACCACAGACTGAGCAGCTTATAAACAACAGAGATTGATTTCTCACTATTCTGGAGGCTGGAAGTGCAAGATCGGGGTGCCTGCATGGTTGGGTTCCGGGGAGAGCCCTCTTCTGGGCTGCAGACTGCTCACTTCTTGCTGCATCTTCACAGAGTGGAAGGAGCCAGGGAGCTCTGTGAGATCTCTTTTATGAAGGCACTAATCCCATTTATGAGGACTCCACTCTCATGACCCAAATACCTCCCTAAGCCCTCTTGATACCATCACATTGGGCAGTAGGATTTCACATATGAATTTTGAATGGGGACACAATGTTCAGACCATAACAGTAGGTGTTGTTTTGCTTTGTTTTGTAAGGAATAGTGATAAAAAGGAACTTGCCCTATTAAATAGTAAAGCATTTTGTAAAAACGAGGATAAGTAATTGAGTGTAGCTAAATAGCTGAGCGTAGCTAAATAGCTGTGTGTAGCTGAATCAATCATTGTAAGTTAATGAAGATCTTTGTAAATGTAAGAAAGAAATATGTTATATATGAGACTCAAAATCCCTGGGGAAGGAATTTCACAAATGCTGTTGAGATTTTTGGTTACTTATTCAGAAAACAGTCAGTTTAGATCCTTACCTTATATGAATATAGATTTTAGAAAAAATAGATTTAGAATATTAAAAAAGTTAAGCCATAAAACTAACATAATAGAGGAGATTATTTCATCTTTGAAATTTCTAAAGGAAATTTCTATTCTTGAAAGTAATGAGGGAAGTCACAAACCAAAATATTGGAACATTTAACTTTATCTAAAACTTGTAAAAAACAATATAAATATAATTAAGATATAAACAACCAACTGGAAAAACATTTATAACAAATGTTACTGCCAAGGGTTTCAATGGTGTGTTGCAATCATTTATACACCTGTCCTTGAGAGCCGATTGTGCATGTACATCTCTTCCCATCTTTGTGTTTAGTAACATCAGTTGGTTTTCTAAATCAATCATAGTGAGAATATTTACACCATGGAAATAAGCAAACACTATAAACCAGGTATTTTATCCCTCAGAAAAAAAACTGGTTGCTGATTGTTAAACATTTACCAAAGCATCACTGCTTATTATTCTTTTTTTAAAATAAATTTATTTATTTATTTTTGGCTACATTAGGTCTTTGTTGCTGTGCACGGGCTTTCTCTAGTTGTAGTGAGCAGGGGGCTACATTTGTTGAGGTGCGCCGGCTTCTTGTTGCGGTGGCTTCTCTTGTTGCAGAGCACAGGCTCTAGAGCGCAGGCTCAGTAGTTGTGGCACATGGGCTTAGTTGCTCTGCGGCATGTGGGATCTTCCCGGACCAGGGCTTGATCCCATGTCCCCTGCATTGGCAGGCGGATTCTTAACAACTGTGCCACCAGAGAAGTCCCACTGCTTATTTTTCTTAATAAAAAAACTCATAAATAAAAACTAAAAAGCACTAAAATCCAAAAAAACAAATTGGCAAAAGACATTAGATAGATTATTGACAGAGAAAATGTAAATTGTTATAGTCACTTTTAAAAAGTGAAAAAAAGGGAAAGATCTCATTTCTGTCTCATCAAATTAGCAATAATTAAAACGATAAATCTCAATGCTGGGATAGGTGCAGTGAAAAAAGCACTCTCATATAAGGCTAATGGAAGTGTAAATAGACCAGTGTGGCAATATGTGTAAAGAGCTTTTATAGTGTTCTTACCCTGGTAATTCCATTTCCAAGAACGTATGCAATAGGAATAATCCAAATGTGGACACATTTATGCACAACAATATTTCAATATTAGAATAATTAAGCAAACCATGATGTACACACCATGCAAATAGCTTTTAATGACATACGAAAGGGTTTATGATATAATTTTATATTAAAAATTGTGCTTACAAATGTAGTCTCAGCTTCCTAAAGGGAATGCCTGGAAAGACCAGAGGGAGATGCATCTAGGTATTTGTAGAGAATGCCGTTTGGTGGTGAAATTGTGAGAACTTTTTCCTAGGTTTTAAAATTGTTTCCTAAACTTCCAAATAATTACAGTGAACAAGTATTGCTTTTATAAGTTGGAGGAAAAAAAATGCAATTAAGCAATGTTGTACATGAAATGCTCTTTTCCTGAATTAAAAATAAATTAATTTTCAAACTTTAATTAGCTGCCAGCTTAAAAAATAAATATTTTGATTTAAAAAGGAACAAGCAACTTAACACAACATTGTAAAGCAACTATACTCCAATAAAAATTAATTTAAAAAATAAAAAGGAACAAGAAACTTAACTGCTACAATTATTGTTGATTAAACAAAAAAAATTTTTTTTCATTTCTTTTAAAAACCCAAGTCAAGCTTCTGCTCACACTTGGATCTAACTTGCTGGCTAATTTACAAATGGGCTGATCTGATTAAAGCGTTTAGGTTTTTAAAAAATACTTGGATAGCATCCATTTCTCTATAAATGCTTATTACTTTATAGTCTTAGTTATTTACTAATGGTAGTTTAATACTTTCTTCTTCATAATGTTTTAACTTCATATCTATAGTCTTTAAATACTTCCTAATTCCGTTTTCTGCACAATCAGACCAGTCCTTGTCATTTTCCCTATATATGCCAAACCCTTAACAGGATTGCAAATATTTTGAGATTTCTTTGGTATTTGGAAAATGCTTTGGCTTTGTCTTTTTTCAGAGCTAATCTAAGGTAATTATTATAGGAAAAGAAGCTCTTAGCAAGATTTCAGATATCTGGAAACTTTTTTCCCCTTAAAGCTAATAATATTTTATTGGGGTATAATTATTATGTATTAAAATATATAAATCAAAATATATCTCTGGATGGATTTTGGCAAATATAATCAACTATGTAACAAACACTGAAATCAAAATATAGAACATTCTAGAAGCATTTTGATATTTCTGAGAATGCTGTTCTCTTTTCAATTACCAAGAAGTTTTGATTCCTAAATTAGGATCTTATTTTAGTCCTGGTGCTGTACTTGATTTTCTCATCATCTCAGAGGCACTGAGCCATGTGTCTCTTGTCACTTTCATGAAAGTTCATTATGCCTGGAAACACTTTTGACCACTTTGAGAAGTAACATTGACTCTTTAGGTCCTGCTGTCAATTCAATATGTGCTAAATACCAAAAAAGTGCCTTTTAAAAGCTCACCAAGATTTTTTAACTTTCCACAGTCCCTCAAGTGCAGTATGGCATTATGGGGTCTACAGATAGAAAATAAATTAACAAATATCCTTAGCCTTAAATGTATAGTCATGAGTAAGTCATTGCTGGGTCAATCTCATGGTTTTTGTTTTTTTTGTCTAATCCACTATTCTATCTGATAGGAGAAAAGGACATTATTGTGTGAGGGCACTGTTGTCAATTCTCATAATTCCACACGTTTTGGGCCAGATTTTTAAACTGTATTCTCTGGAACTTTTGCCTGAAAGTTGCTACCCCAGAGTCATAATGCTCATTAGTACTTTAAAAACTCTGAAAGAACTGTAATAAGAATCTACTTGTCTTGGTTTAACCCAAGCATTTCATTTTTTGATCAGAAACTCTATTTTTCCTTTAGCATCTTAAACATCATTCATTCATTCATTTATCTGTTCAAGAAATATTTACAGATTGCTGACTGCCTCTCATACACTGTCATCAGTTTGATGTGGGATTTAGCAGTGAACAAAATGAAGTCCCTGTCCTCACAGAGATTATATTTTATAAGAGAAACACACTAAACAAATAAAGACCATGGTCATTTGCGATAAGTGCTATAGATAAAAATAATGTAGGGTTTAAGGGAGGTTGTGACTGTTGGGGTGAGGAGAGGGTATTTTATGGCATGTCAAGGAACTACCCTCTGATATGATGATTTTTGAGCAGGGACTGAAGGAAATGAAGAATACTTTATAGAAGCATCTAGGGGAAGATGATCCACCCAGAATACACAGCAAGTGCAAAGGCCCTGAAGCCTGAGCATGTTTGCGGTGTTCTAAGAAGAGCTGGGAGCCCAGTGTGGCCAGAGTGAAGGAGAAAGGGGTAGGAGATAGGGTCAGAGTGTGATGGGCCTATGAACTAGCATTCCCACTGCCTAATGAAGACCTCTGTTTGAAATGATTATATTAATAGAATCTTGGAGATTAAGATGAAAATAAGCACCTTAGCACAATGGCTGACATTTAATGTTAGACAGTTGTCTTTTCTGTCACAGAGACATTCAACAAACATTTTCTGAATGTAGAATTTCCTTCTACTTTTTGGCAGAAATGAGAAGTTGAAATATTGACTATTTCCCTCTGAGGCAACTAAACTAAAATCATTTAAACTTAAGTAATAGCGACTCATTTCTCTAGTTGAAAAATGACACTGGTGCTTGATAAACTTTGTCAAGCAATGATGCCAACATATGGGAAATAAAGAACTACCTCAATGTTCTGGCTGAGTTTTTTGACGATGCTGGTGATGGTCTGGATGTGGTTTTCCAGAAGCTTCCTGGCAAGTGACTCCTCCTTTTGAAAGCCATGCGTCCCCTGAAGACAGGCAGAGATATCCTCCTTGATGTGGAAAGCTTGTTCAAGGAGGAAAGCTATGGTGCGACCCTGGTTGTTCAGTCTGTCTTCTAGCTGACTTCTCTGGGTGTTTGGAATGGCAGGAAGAAAAGAATGACCCCTGGTCCAGAAAAGGAAACAACACCGCGGATATTACAAGGATGAACTGGACGAGCCAGAACCAGATCTTGCATCCACACTCCTACTCCTGTATATATAAAATCCATATATATAAAATCCTATATTTTCTCCCCTGTGAGAAGTCTGTCTGTTAGGACTTTAAACCCTGTGTAGTTAGAATCTCGGTTTATGTCTCATCTGAGAACTGGATCTGACTTATGCCCTGATCTTGTATCATGTATTTTTCCTGTTTTCCAAGCAGGAATTGTTCTACATTTTACCTGCTATTCTAACAAGCCAAGTTGGAGCCACATAAATTTCATGCCTGATGATTCTATACCGAGGAGTAAGCTGCTTTCTAATTGCTGGAAGAAATAATAGCTCAAAGGCAAAGATTAACAAAAGAGTCAGAAGGTCAACAAAAAGTAAAAAAAATAAATTAGAAAAGGAAAATACAAAGAGGAGGGCTATTTAGTATTAGGGCAAAGAAACATGTAAAATCCCAATAGCTCCTACTGGCATTCGCAAATTACCCCTTCCCTTCACAGATGAACTTCTTGGAGAACAAGTTACTTTTGTTGTGTCTTTTTCTTTATTTAATTTACTTTGCTTATTTTTGAGACCTAATCTCGAAGTCATACCCCATAACTTTTGCTTTAGTCCATTCCCTAGAAGCAAGTCACTAAGTTGTGCCCATATTCAAAGCAAGGGGAGTTAGTCTGCACTTCTTGAAAAATGGAGTGTCAGAGGATTTGTGGTCATTTAAAAACCACCACACTGTCACAGTCATCTGACTGGCTTCTCAGGAATATCAAAATGCTTCTAGAATGTTTTATATGTTGATTTGGGTGGTTGTTACTAATTGGTTATATTTGTCAAAGTCCATCCAGATACATACTTAGTATATTTTAGGACATATTAATTATACCCCAATAAAATACTCTTAGTATTAAGAGGAAAAAAGTTTCTGGATCTCTAGAAATCTTGCTAAGAGCTTCTTTTCCTATAATAATTGATTATCCTAGATTGGCTCTGAAAAAAGACAAAGCCAAAACATTTTCCAAATACTATAAGATCTCACTACATCCACATGTCCCAGGGGTGGGAAAGCAGCTGTTCTTCTAGTGTTGCTGCTTCCCGAGGAGCAAAAGGAGAAGACCTGACAGGAGAGGTTATTCTGTAGGATGGGGAGTGGCTGACTACGGTTTTACTGTGTCTGGGGCTTATCCACACCCCACCTCTCAAGCTCATCGGAGCTGATGACACTTCATTGGCGACCAGGCTCTGACTGAAATCTTCAGGGAAAGATGAACTCACAGGCCAAAATATCAGGACATTTGAGGAGCACAGTCTTTTTAAAAGCAAATTAGCCAACAAATAAACAATCTATTGGATTATCAATTCCTACAAAAGAGAATTACTGCAATATATGCAATGAGAAATTTTTTAAAAAGCTAATAAAGGTATTAAAAGGGAAGATATGGGAAGATATTAGCAAAATGAAAACAACTAGAAAACCTAAACAAGTAGAAATATTAGGCATGAAAAATATAATAGTTGAAATAAAGAGACATAAAAGATGGGATAGCTATGACACAAGAAATAGCTGAAGAATGAATTAGTAACTTAGGAGAGAAGATTGAGAAAATTTACCAGACAGAAGGAGGAGCAGTCACACAACCTGGAGATGCCAAGAGTCAGAATTCAAAACTCACATCTGTCTGACTCCAAAATCAAATGTTAACCTTTACTCCCATATATTCCTGTCATTCTACGAGATAATAAGCAGAAGCAGAAGACACACTTTGATTAACGCTACTGATGTGGCCTAATAGAGTGACAGCAGAAATGACAAACAGAAGTGTCCTCAGGCTTCAAAGCTTCTCTTTCCATAGTTCTTTCTTCTCGGTCCTGGCCACCGTTATCCCCTCCACTTTCGCCTCCTAACAAAGAGTGCATCTTCCACACAACAGCTAGAGTGATCTTTCTAAAAGTGTGAAGATAGAACTTGCCTACTGAAAGCCCTCTGATGGCTCATCCATTCTCCGGAAATAAAATCCTGGCTCTCCTTTCCAGCCTCATCTCCTCCCACCCTTCCCTACACAGACCAATGTCTTTCTGCTCCTCAAACACGCCAAGCGGTTCCTAGCTCAGAGCCTCAGGATCTGCTATTCCTCCGGCTTAGAGGGCAGTCTCTTCATGGCTGCCTGCTTCCCATTCTTTAAGTATCAACTTCAATATCCCCTCCTCAGGCAAACCTTCCACTCAGTCACTTTCTATCATAATACCCCATTTCACCTTCTCCATAACATTTGTCATTACCTAAAATCATCATATTTACTTGTTTGTGTTTATTTTCTGCCCTTCATCACTAGAATGAAAGTTCCCTGCAGGCAGGCACTTTATCTAACTTGTTCTCCATGGTTTCCCCAACACTGAGAAGAGTGCCTGACACATAGCAGGTGGTCAATAAATATTTGTTGACTGACTGATTGCTGTAGCTGGACTGTTTCCTTAAGTCTCAGTTGTTAGAAAATTGGAGGAAAAAATGGTTCCACAAAGCTCCAAGTTGTTAGAGCCTGAAAGTTTTCAGTTTCCTTTCTCGAGCGGTATAAAATAGCTTCAGCCTGGGTGAGATTCATCTTTCCTATCACCTGCACATCTGAGGAACAGAGATGGCTTAGCTAAGTGTTTCAGTAGTAAGATTCCATCCACCACTCATTTGGCTCAAAAATGTTCTTCTGGAAAACTACCAAATGGAGCCTCATATATATAAAATCCATTTTTCTAAAACCCCAGCGTGCTGACGGTGCTACCCTGGATGGGATGTATGAGTCACAGGCAGAAGGGAAGAGGATGTCAGGCCCTGCTGATGGTGACACATAGCCTAGCAGTGGATTGCAGATTTACTCATTGTTTTCCTTGAGCTGGTGCTTCTTTCTGGTCTCCAGACAATCTGCAGCCTGGATTTGCCGGTGAAAGAGATCTTCATTCGTTCTGTACAGACCCTTGTAAATCATGCTGAATTCCTCTCAAAGTTTAGAATTTCTTCTCTCTTAGGTGTTCTCATTGTGGCAGACACAGTTGGTTAACTTCTTAATAGCCATCCCTGCTTCTGCCTGACTCGGTACATCCTCCTGTCCCCCATGTCCTTCAGGGTGGGGTGGGGTGCAAGCTAACCATGGTGGTCCCATTCTTCTGGGCTGAGATGCAGTTGGTTTAGGTAGGAGCACGCGAAGCAATACTGGCCAATGAGATGCAAAGGGAAACCTACTGTGGGGCTTCTGGGTAAGGTTGCTTTGCCTTTAAGAAGACATACCCAAGGAGAACCTTCTCTTTTTTTTTGCTGGATGTAGTCATGTCTGTGTGTGATGCCTGGAACTGCTGAAGCTACCTGTGATCATGAGGGGAAAGAGGATGGCTGGGAAGAAGGATAGAAAACACCTGGGTGTTTGATGATGTTGTTAAGCCTCCAAATTAACCAAATTCTAGATTTTTAATGTGAACTAATGAACGACCTTACATTTAAGCCGTTTTGGTTGGGGTTTTCATGGGTAGCTGAAAGCACTGTATCTGTATCTAGTAACTTACCAATAAAAATGTCAGTTGAAATAGAAATGGATCAGTAAATATTTACTAAATGTCTACTCTAGTCCATGTACAATGTATAAAGGTCCTGTCCCTCCGGGAACTTAGTCTGATTCAGTGTTTCTTGTGAAGAAACTTGCATTAGTATCATGGGGGTGGAGAAGGGAGGGAAGTCGCTAAAATGCAGATTCCGTAGCACCACTATAGACTTACTAAATCATAATTTTGGGGGTGAGGGGAAGAACAAGAATATGTATTTTAAATAAGCACTTAGATGAATCTAATATATTCTTAGGACTGAACATCACTGATTTATTTAAGACTGGTCATATGAGTCATGACCAGTCTTGAAGGCATAAAGGTAAAGAACATATAATGAGGTGCTGAGGTGTGAAATGTGGACTCTGAGATTTCAAATCATGCAGACATTCAGAGGCAGCTTGGCAAGTTGGAAGGCAAGGTAGACCAATGGTAGAATACAGGTTCCACCACTTACCAACCAAATATTTCTGTTCATTCATTTTAGACAGAGGTAATGGGGCCACTTTGCCATATGGCTGTTAAGTTCTGAGATCACATGTAGAAGCAGGTGGTAGGGAGCAGTGAGACCTGCACTGCCGTCCAGGCTCACACGGGGCCTATGTGCACTCAGTCTTCGGGTGTGTTGTTGGCTGGTATCAGGATTGTATCCAGAAAGGGCATTGTATCCAGAAATGTCTGAGGAAACAGACCTAAGCCAGTAGATGGGCCAGTGGAACAGGGCTGCCACCTCTGCTCAGATGCCAGCCTGTGGTCCTGCCTTCAGAGTTGGCCTCAATGTTGTTGCTCTTTGGCGCATGGAAGGAAGCCTTGCAGGGCAGCACGTAGCGCTATGTGAATGTATTTGCCTGCAACCATGGGACATTAAATGGCACATAAATGATGGACTGTAGTTACTTATTTTCTTTTAGCTCTTAACATTTATTTTTAAAAGTTATATTTAAGTGGAGAATGTTCCTTTTTGAAATGTCTTTTCATGTCTGAGATTTACTATTGGAGTATTATTATTGTTGTTTATTAATGATGCTTAATGAAGCACCAAATCATGCTCTGTTTAGTTCTATTTGCATGATTCCTACAGGATGAAGATAGAGCTTATATATATGTTTCCTATTTTTTGCTGTAAGGAAAGGGAATATTATTTTCCAACGGACTTTTCTAAACCAGTGACTGGAATAACATTCAACACACGAACATTCTCAGTCTTCTAAGAGAGATTCCTAGTAATACTGTTGTTCAAAACATCAGATCATCCACAAGTTTAAAAACTGAGGCTTTTCATGAGTAGCGAGATGTGGCTACCATGAATTTTAAAAATTCACTGCTTTATTAGTATATCATAGCAGTGGGACTTATATATCTAAATTTAACTGTGAAAGAAAGATATAACGAATATTCCAGACTCGTGCAGATGGAGTTACTAACCACAGGAGGAAGTATTCCTAGGGGGCCTTTTCAGAGGGATATTTGGATTTTATATAAATCATTGATTATGTAGCTGACAACTGAATCTGAACAGATTTCCCACAAACTCTGAGTTCTATTTCTCTGCAACTCAATGTGACTTACACCAGCTGTGCTGTTGCTGGCAGATGCATTGGTACATAGTAACTCTCACTTCTCTGCCCGTTCTGTTCTTGCGACTAGAGCACTAAATTTACTTAGATCTTAATAACCATTTCAGCAACCTGTAATATTCAAGAGACAAAAATTTGAAAATTTAAGCCCCTTTCTAGAACACAAAAGGGCATAACTGAAGAGAGTTTTCATTTTGGCAGATGGTTTTGGTGGCTCTAGAAGCCTCCATTGCTGAGTTTTACACAGGACTGAATGCTGTAGGTGGGGGAGGGAGGCATCTCCTGTTTTAAATAACACATAACAGGAAGAAGCAGCCCAGCGGGACTGGGTCAGCATGGGGTCTTCGTGGAGGAGCTAGGAAAGGGAAGGACTCCAAATAATGACCTGGCCGAGAAGAGACTGGCTGTGGATCTTTTCCAGAGGCAAGTTATGTAATATGTGAGGCAAACTCCCCGTGTTCAGTAACATTTTCAATAAAATTACAGAATTAGTAATGTACCTATTGTGATTGGCTTTCTGGTAGAGGCATTCGGGTTGGCAGGTGTTCCTGAGTCCCTGTGTGAATGGGGGCTCGGTGGACACCCGGGTGACACAGGGGCAAGATGTAAATGGCAGCAGCAAGTTGTTTTGAGGGTGTTTGGAGTTCTTACAGCGTTTTCTAGGGCTCTTGAGATGCTTACCTATATTACCTTGCTAATGTTGGGCTCTGAGAGTTATTTATGTGAGTCTCCAGGGGAAAGAACACTCTACTTGGAGTTGGAAGACTGGGGGCTCGAGCTCTGCCTCTGCCACTTAGTACCCTTAACGCGTATTAAGCTGTCCAGAAGCGAACTCCTTATTTGTCCTGTGGAGATGACTCCTGCCCTACTTATTTGGCTGAAGTTTTTCAATTTACATAATGTATCTGAAGTGCTTTGTAATGTCTACAAGGGTCATATACGTGCGTTCTTGTTCTAATCATTAGTAATGATTAGATGGTGCCATGGGCTGAATCGTGTCCCCACAAAAAGATATGTTGAAGTCCTAACCCCCACCCCCACCCCACACCACAGAATGTGACCTTAGAGGTCATTGCGGATGTGATTAGTCATACCTACTGAGGTCTTACGGGGTTGGTGGGCCCCTAATCCAGTATGACTGATATCCTTGTAAGAAGATGGCTGTGTGATGGCAGAGACACAAGGAGGAGACCACGTGAAGGTGGAGGCAGAGACTGGAGCGAGGCAGTTACAAATCAAGGAACATCAGGGCTGCTGGCTGTCACCAGAAGCTAAGAGAGACCAATGGGACATGTTCTCCCCAGAGCCCTCAGAAGGAATCAACCTGCAGACACCTTGATTTCAGACTTCTAACCTCCAGGATTGTGAGATAATACTGTTTGAAGCCACCCAGTTTGAGGTACTGTATTGTGGCAGCCCTAGGAAACTAATACAAATGGTAAATTATTTGAGGGGAGCTTCTAGCCCAAGAGAAATGTAAGGAATCTATTATTATTACTGTTTTCTCTCTCCATAATGCTTAGTCAACATAGCACTTTCATAAACATGATTTCATTTCATCCCCACAACTTGTCCTTGGCATAAGTAAAATTTTTCTCAATTTAGGTGGAAACTAAAGCTTAAAGATGATCAGTAATCCAGCTGGGAAACATTTCAACCTGCCCCCTTGACTCTTTTTCCCTACACCACAGCACATTTGTTTAGACCAGTTAGTAGTTCTGCCTGTTATATTTGAATTTTTCTCAGAGAGATAAGATATATTGATTCCCCTGCATATATTTATAAAAATATAAATATATATTCAAGGTATTTATAGGTATAAAGTTATATACATGTAACTGGCATATATATTTACACATGTATATTTCTCTGCATATATAAATATGTATTCAGGATGCATATGTTTATATATAATGTTATATATAACTTGTATATATAAATATATTCCTCTGCATTTATATATATATTTATATATATATATAAAACTTGCTTCCAACATCATGTAATTTGTCACCCCAGTTACCTTTGCTTGGCTCACATCTCTCCGTGGAGCCCTAAGGGTCCTCTTTGTGGCCCAGAGGTTGGAGAGGCTCCCTCTCTGCTCTAGTGAACTGAGACTAGCCTCGACCTCACCTCAGCACAGTTCTCACACTTGAGCAGAAACTCTCAGGTGTGGCAAGAATTCCGTCCCTCCTGGGGTGGGAGGAACTAAGCTTCATGTGGGCAGCTCCTGCCTGGACTGATATGGGAGTGCTGTGGGTAATGCCCAGTTCCTGCAGTTGTGTCTACCCCCAGCACAGTGAGATGATGATGCCAGAGAGAGAGTAAAAGACTGCATTGTGGCTGATGGTAGTGCCTCCCAGGCTGCCTACATCCCACACAGGGACACCCATGGAGGAAGATCACATGTGGCTGCCTTCACATCTTCCATGCTGCGAGGGATGGGCTGGAGGTGACGATGTCCCAGGCTCTATGTGTGTGTGTGTTGAGAAGATAGCTGGCAGGGGGTGTGGATAGCGAGTGGTTAAGAAAATAGGCTTTGGAAATTTCTGTGTTAGATTTCTGTGTTAGAATCTTGGTCTGTCATTGCACTGTGTGACCTTGGGCAAGTATTTGACTTCTCTGTGAACCCCAGTGACTTCATCTTTAAAATAGTGACACTCTCCACCTCTTAGGGTTATTGTGAGGATTAAATGAGATGATTAACACGGAGTAAGAGCTGGAAACGTTAACGCTGAATGCGGTCAGTGGGGCTAGAGAACTGTGCAGGGTGGGAGGGGGTCTGTCAGGTAATAAGTAACTTGCTAACATCCCAGAGTGCCCCATGTATCTTTTTTTTATAAGTTATGCAGACTATTTTGAGCTTTCTCACCTGGAAGCTAGTTGCCCTTGAAGATGTATATGATACTGCAAAATAAAACCCAAGAGATCTCCAACCTAACACGACCTATCCCATAAAGAGCTCAACCAACAGTGTTTTGTCTTCCTTTCCTGTGTACTCTAATGTGAAATATCTGTCTTCATGTAGCAACAAAAGCAATGCATCAAAGTATAATAAAATGGCTGCCATGGTACTAAGAAAAAAACCTTGAAAATGAATAATTCCCAGACCCTGAATGCCCTATTCTACTTACAAGTAGAGATCATTACTAATTTATTATTTTGCCCGTTTGACTCACTGATAGTTTTATACATCCAAATTTTGCATACTATTCTTTGGCTGTCAACCAGACCCGCATCTTCCCAAAATGTACTCCTGAGAGAACTCCTGAGATGTATGTTGGCTGTAGCCCAGCCTGGACAACTCTTCAGTACAAAACAATTTCATTTTCTTGGCCCAGATAGCATTACAGTTCGGGTTTGTACTTCCCTCCCTTTTATTCCAGCTCTCTTTGCCCCTGTGTTGTTTCTGCCTCACCACAGGAGTGTTCCTGCCTTAGAAACTTAGCTTTCCCCTGTATGTCCCCATGGCCCACTTTCTCATCTCCTGGTTTTTGCTCAAATGCTAACTTCTCAATGAACTCTACCCTGGCCAGACCACCTAACAATGTGTATCTCTTCCTCTTACTAGAACAAAAGCTCCATGAGGACAGGGTCTTTGTTTTGTTCACTGAAAACCCTCCAAGTGCCTAGCATAGTGCCTGGCATGTAGTAGATTGTCAATTAATAGTTGTTAAGTGAATAAATGGTTATAACCAGTTTTTGAAGACCAGAGAGTCTAAGGGAAGGAAGAGACCTTAGAAATTATTTGATTTGGTGGTGAGAAACTTATTTTTTTCAGGAGAGTCAACTGAAGGAGAATTAAAAAGTAATTTATGGGCAGTATTTGTTTTCTACACCATATGAAATCCTGTGGGGGAATAACATATGTTCTTAAATCTTAACCACTTACTTTATTACATAAAAGAGTGTTTATGAGTTTAAACTGTGGGCAGAGTTGAGAAATAGAAAGTAGTGGTGGCTCTGATCTGCAGCCTGGAAATGAATTCTGGGTCTTACCTTGAACAGAGACAGCCCTTGGGACTCAGGCACCTAAAACCCCACCCCATTTTATAAAGGAGGCAGAGATTGCCTGGAGAAGCAAAGACATTTTAGTTTTCTCAAGGTCACATGGCTGATTACAGGCAGATTCAAGAGTGGACCTAGGTGCCTAGCCTCCATGCCATGCTCCTTCTACCAGCAGAAGAAAAAGAAGAAAAAGAAAAAGCCTCTGGCGCTTTTCTGCTTAATTAAGCTTAAGTGAGCATTGACTACGCCGTCATGAACTCAGCAGATATCTGTTCATTGTGAATCTATAAACACATGTGGAAATCAGAATTATTTACTGCCTTTAATATAATGTCACCATAATTGTCCTAGAAATGATTGCAAGCATTCTGCCTGCCCCTGCTGCATGGATTATTAATATGACCCAACATTTAGCAAGTGTGGGTGATGCTCCAGCTGCCTGAGGCTGAGAAGGGCCCTGTACATGCTCAGTCTGCCTTTCTTTTTGATGTGCTCATCTCTAGCCAAACCTTGTTCATAGACTAGGCATCATCTCTTTTGTTGCTGAATTTTTACTCTTTTCAGTTGTTTTTATTATTTGTTTTTAGTATTGCCTATAAATATGCCCACATAGATTTATAAGGCAGAACCTCTGAGAGTATGTAACATATATTCAGGCTGTTTAATGAATCGATAATGACTTTTACTTGTGTGAGTACTCTGCTTGCATATCAATACATTTGTTGCCATTCAATACATACTATGACTGCGAGGAAGAAGTTATTTTTAAAATTATTGTTTTTTATGTTTATTTTGTTGGATTCGATATGTCAATTCAAAATATCTGCACTGATGATTGAAATGCCTAAATGCCATTTTGCTTTTCCAGTTAATCAGCTACCCAGGAGTCTGCTGCTCTAAGCAGAGCCCTAAAGATTCAATTGCTCCACCATTATTCTCCATTAAATCTGTCAACTACAGTTCCTTAGGAATTGATATTCAATGCATCATGATAGGCTACTGTAGGGGTATCAGAAAGCATTAAGGCCAGAGAGTCCCTGCCTTTAGGGAGTTTGCAGCCTGCTCTGGGAGATTAGAGGAGTGAGACCAAAGGAAAACCAGCCATCTTAGGCAGTACATAGAAAGTTCTTAGATATATGACTTGGACAAAAAGAGAAGGGATGTGGGAGGGATCACGGTGGAAATGAATGTTGGGGTCATCATGCTTTTGCTCTGAATTATAGACTATTTCTTTCCCTTTGTCTTAATTTTAGTTTCTCTGGAATCCAAGAAATGGCAAAAATTTCCTTGGATTTCGTTTTAAGTTTGTTGCCATCTTCCAGGAATTTTCTCTCATTTCCTATGATGTAAGTCACCATCCTGAGCTAAAGAAATCCACTTGGGTTCATACTGGAATTTGACAGATCAGAAGAACCATTTCTATTTTGTTTGTCATGTGGAGAGTCAGGTGGGAATAGGTCTTTGTGTTCTCCTTGGATGGCAAGGTTAGCCAATACATCTTTATAATAATTATTTTTGTGCATACCACATTCATTGTACTTAACTAAGAAAAAATGCCATCCATCCAAATGTCTCATTTCTAAACATTAAAAAAACCTTTCGGGCTTCCCTGGTGGCACAGTGGTTGAGAGTCCACCTGTCGATGCAGGGGACACGGGTTCGTGCCCCGGTCCGGGAAGATCCCACATGCCGCAGAGCGGCTGGGCCCGTGAGCCATGGCCGCTGAGCCTGCGCGTCCGGAGCCTGTGCTCCGCAACGGGAGAGGCCACAGCAGTGAGAGGCCCACGTACCGCAAAAACAAAAACAAAAACAAAAATACCCCTTTCCCCTTGTTTGGTTCCATTCTCTAAATTACAGCCTCATTGTCACATAGGCAAATACAAATCATGGGTAGCATGAAAAGAGGGACTGAAATACTGTGGTTGAACTTTTTGGAATGCCTTAAATTCAGCTGGCTAAGGAACAGGGAAATTCTTAATCGTGAACATACTGTAATATTAGTGATTTTTAAAACTTTGTCATCTTCATTGTTAAAAGTAATTTTAAAAATGAAAATCCATTTTCTTTTCATGTTGAATCATTTTCTTTCTTTGGTCAATTTTTTTCACTGTGGTCATGATGTATATTTTAGAATCAGAATTATTTTAAAGATACAGTGAGTGGGTCTTAGAGAGTTTCTAGTTCATCTGGCAAATGAGCCTCTTCATCTGGCAAATGAGAGAACAAGCCCAGAGACATATGGGACTGCGTGAAGTCATGCAGAAAATTACTGGAAAGCCTGAGACTAAATCCCAAGTGCCCTGAGAACATTAATGCGCACATCAGACCTAATCCCCCTCTGACATACTCAAATAGAAACTCAAACTAATATGCCTTGCCCTGTATCCTTCCTTTACAAATTGGAATTCTAGGATCTTTTGGACAATGTGCATGTTATCAATTGTATGCTATATTTCCAAGTCCCCGGAGCTCTCCCCCTTTTGTAGACCTTCCCTGAATGAGCTCCAGGTGTGACACTGTAAATAGCAGAAACAAAAACGTTCTGATGATTAGTTTAATATATTTCAAAATTTCCTGAGTTTTTATCATGAAATGTTAACATATTTATTTGGTTTATTTTGAAAGTCACAGTTAACTATATCCAATCTTGTCGTATGTCATTCATTGCCTATGTTGTGTTATTCATAAATCTATAGGAACCTATGGAGGTTACTTAAAGAGGAAACAGTAAAATTGGCTTGTTCTGTTAATCAGAGAGGAATAAGAGAGAGGTTCGTCTTCTTGAGATGTTTTAATGCAGTCCTTCTGAAAGCAGAGAACTAGTTTAGATGAACTCAAAGATCTCATTCAGGCACTTTAATTTCTAACGTAATCATCAAGTATAGTAAATCGTTAAAACTGTTGTAATTCACAGACTTACTTGTCAACATATTCAACTAGATCTGTAGAATTCTTGGTTGACATTTTGGCTGGAGATAATCTTACCTAAAACAAAGGTCATGGGTTTAAAATGTATCATTAGCTACTTTACAGGGAAATCTTATCCATCTTATAATGTTTTAACTGAAAACAAAATATGTGCTATAGATCATAGATCACCAGCCCAGTTAATCTTGCACATACCCCCATTTGTACTGCTCAAGGCTAAAATCAAAATCAAGTTCTGGGAAGATTCTAGAGTGTTGCATTTCATAGATTTGGTATCATAGTTAAGAAAAATTTTCAGGAAAAGTCAAAGCCATAGATTATTCTTGGATAATTTTTTAATGAAATAGCAAATGATTATTGGCGGAGTTACTAAAGATGTCCTCATAGAGTGAATTATTCCTGACATGGTGAATTCTGAGGGGAATCAGCTAATTTTTGAAAACAAAGCCAAAACCTAGAAAAGTAGTCTATTCAAATAATTTTGTTTTCTAAGAAATCTGGATGTCAGATTCTTATAGTCAATGAGAAATAAAAGTACAGAGCACTGTTACATACATAACTTCTAGTGTTAAACATAGTTGGCCGTACGAACACAACTAATTCAATAAAATGGTACTAGAAAGTTCTACTTGCATGAAAATTCATAATTTTGTAGCATTTCTAGGAGGAAAGAGGTTACCAAATGTACTCACTATTTTGCTTATGCTGAAAATGTTTTAACCTCTAATGTTCTCTTATTTAAGTTTAAAAAACAAGACACATTTACCTTCATTCTAATAGCCTCTCACTGAATTGGATTCAATAGGGAGAGTATGAGTTGTATTCCACCTCAGTTAAAAACGTAAGCAAAATATGTTTCTAGGATATTTTTTCTTGGTTTACATTATTATATACTAGAATGATGAGCAGAATATGTTAAGACCCACTACAGAAATCATTCCTTTTGCAAATGCCTTAGGAACAACCATATTTTGCTTCTTAGTTTAGGGCCAAAGAAGCTTAATTGGAACCCCTCTCCTCCAATAAAAGTTAAAGAAAAAAAGTAAGGTAAGTTTCTTATCAAAGAAGCTAATATAGGACACCTGACAATAATCAGGCTCTCCTGACCAGCCCACTCCGTGGTGGGAATCAGAAAAAGCTTGAGGTTGCTCAGATGGAGCCAGTGAGTTGCTGTGACTGTGCTTTAGATCCTCTCTCCCCAGTGCTGAGTGGGGTTTGCAATGGGTCTGATGCTCCGAAGCCAGGTCTTCCCTTAGAGAGTGGATTTACTAATACACTGGGCAGCCAGGTGTCCACGTTATGGAAACCATCCTAACTCCCTAGAGAATGGGATTGGTCCTCTGCCCTGGTTTCTGTTTTCACTCTGGATTCCAGCTGGAACAGTACTGTGCCCTGGGCTCCTCACCTGCTTAACGGCAGCTCTTTCCTTCTCATCTCTCCACTGCTACAGTCTGGCCTGTGGGAGATTGTGGGCTGGTCCCTGGCCTTGTATGTTTGGAACCTAGTAGTCCTTTGTGAGTACTTGTGGAATGAAAGGGTGTGATGAATACTGTGTCCAAGGGCACTACGTTACTGGCTTATTGTCTTCCTTTCTCCTTCCGAGGTGAAGCAATTGGATATGCCTGTTTTATTTATTTATTTATCTGTTTTATTTGTATTTCGTTCATTTTTAAGTCTTATTTGGAAGACTATAAATAGCATCCTCTTAAAAGCACACCTACAACTCACATACGTGTAAAGTTAACAAATGCGAAACCTGACAATGCAAGGAAATTTGGAAAAATATAGAAAAAGTAAAAGGTACAGAAAAAAATTCTCTTTTAATTCTAAAGCAAAAGCTGTTAACATTGTGGCATATTTATTTACTCTTTGTGCAATTTTTTGATGTATCTAAGACTAAATTTTCATATTTTTGCTGACTCAATATGTCAGCTCTTCCATCCCTATTCCTACGGACTAAGTAAGCATAATTATATAAAATTTGTTTCACAAACAACTTTATGATTATTATGGAACATTTTACATGTATTAGTTTTCATCTGTTTCATAATAATGCTTTATGGCTTAACGGACTATAAAATACTTTCACATATGACGTGATTTCATTCTTGAAACAGCCCTTTAAGGTGGGAATCATTACCTTTAACTTATGGATAACAATAGTTACCTTAAGTAACTGAAATCTTTATTACAGAAAGAACTTAAGATAATTATTTTTATAGGTGAGGAATCTGAGGATCAGAGACGGAACTTACTTAAGATCATATAGATTATGATAATAATCAGACTATGTTCTTCCTACCTGCTAAGTCCTTTATCTTAGTGGCTCATTCAAACTCCACATCTTTATCTGATAGGCCAAATTAGCCTATTTCACTGCAGAGGAAACAAGAGAGTTTAAGTAATTGTCCAAGTCACACAGCCAATATGTGGTACAGCCAATAGATACCAAAAATCAGTCCTTGACATTGTGCTAGCTTTCCAGTCCTCTTCCCATCACAAGAGGCTGCATCTGCTGGTCAGGTGTTTGAGAATTACAATGCAAAGTCTAAAAACCCTGCTTATTTGAATGTTCTTTTTCATTAATGGGGAAGATATGACAAGTCCATACCAATAAAAATTCTAGTTAGCTATTCTCTGTTTTATGTTAGAGATAATGTCTCCATTTGGAGTTTATCATCTTTCCTTTTAAATCTTCACAAAAATAATTGTCAAATTTTTGTTAACTTTTATCTCCACATATTAAAAGTCAGTGCAATGAACGTATCGACACATTTTTCTTTGCAGCTTGTGCTGGCATCAGTCACTTTAGCAAAGCAGGACAAACAGGAGATGTGGGAGAATGAAAAGAAAAGCAACTCTTCCAGGACTCCTTAGATCTCTCTAAGCAACATTAAGCTTTAAAGAAGCTGAGCAAAATATTCTATTTTGAATATGAATATCTAAAAGTACTTGCTTTCTTTTCTTGGTCACTGGCTGAGCCAACAAGGGGGCCATCAGGTTCATCTGGCTCTTCCGCGGCAGTGGCAGTCGTGGCAGTCGGGGAGGAACTTTTGTATACATCCGTATCTAGGCAACCAGAACGCTGAGTCAGATTAGGAACTATGGCAAGTGAATTTTTGCAGTGGTGGCAATTTTCTACTTTTTTAAATTGAGGGCAGTTTCTATATATACAGTGAAATTTAAAGGGAGGCTTCCAATTTCTTTTAAACTTCTTCCCTTCTCCCCACCCCAGTTCTCTCCCAGGTCCCCATCACACCTACAGAAAGAGCTTATCACCTCAGGTACTGACATGAGACAGTCAGGAAACTGTTAAGATGCACTCATTTAGATCAAGCTGTTCTAAAATAATAGGAAATGATTCCTCACCCTATTGTGCCGAAGCCATCTGAGGATCTTCTTTGGGATTTGCTACCTTGTTTGTATGTAAGAAGAAATACAAGTAAGATAGCAAAGTACGGGAAATTTAGAGTCCTTGAGTAATCCATGAGATAAACACCTGAACTCCTGATGCCTGATTTCCTGACTTTATTTTTATTTATTTATTTATTTATGTTGCGGTACGCGGGCCTCTCACTGTTGTGGCCTCTCCCGTTGTGGAGCACAGGCTCCGGACGCGCAGGCTCAGCGGCCATGGCTCACGGGCCCAGCCGCTCCGCGGTATGTGGGATCTTCCCGGACCGGGGCACGAACCCGGGTCCCCCTGCATCGGCAGGTGGACTCTCAACACTGCACCACCAGGGAAGCCCCTGATTTTATTTTTTGTTGATTGGATATTTTTTTGAAAGGGCACAGATATTTTTAATTTTCTCTCTCAGAAAGCCAAAGTACTAAGGGATCTTGATCGCATCCAGACTAATCTTCATGTTTCTGGGGCACCTTCCTGGGGTGGCCCAGCAACATTGTGGCTGCAGGAAGGATCTGTGATGTCAGCGGGGCTGGTTTTCACTCTTTAAGTCGTTGAGTCCCTGGATTTAGGAGCTTCAAGCGTTTTCCTTAATGCTCAATGTTGTAAAACTCACTGGGTCCTTCAACACCTCTTTGTCTCAATGGATGGGAAGTGGTTATTTTTAAACTGATATTTCACACCCTTCCCCTGATCTCACCTTCACCGTTTGGTAAGAGACCACTTTCCATCAAATTAGACAAAGAAAATGAGATGCTGCCGTACTCTGGAATCTTCCTCCAAGTATACTAGTTAAGGCAGCTAACTTTTCTAGGCCACCAGGGAAAGCATCACAAAGAATGCAGCCATGACAGGTGGGTGGGTGAACTTGGGCTCTGTAGACAAAATTTTGTTCAGTGATTTGGCTTGTTTAAAAAAGATGTGGATTGTTTTAACTCTGAAATATTTTCGTGAGGTTTAATATTAGAATTTGCGTTCTTTGCTAATACCACTTGACCCTCACATACAGAAATGATGTCATTGGCTGAGTTACTTTTCAAATGATGGTGCTGAGTTTGCCTTGCTCCGAGGACATGCAGGAGATACAGGATGCTGCATGACAAATTTTGATCCCACAGATAAAAGAACGCATGATTTTTGGCTTCGAAGGTGTGTCTTCAAGTGTTAAGCTAAGTCCTTAAAACTTAGAGATATACTATTTAATGGTCTGCAAGCAGTCTAAAACGCTCATGACACCACTCTAATTGTCATTTTATAGAGTGCCAAGTGAGACGGACACACCAGTGACTGAGTGCAGGTGGATATGGGTGCTAAGGGAGTTGGTTAGAACCCTGACTTCTCAGCCTACTGGCTATTTACTTTGGGCAAAATTACCTCCCTTCTTCAAGCCTCAGTTTTCTCATCTGTTAGGGGGAGCTAATAATATCGATCTCATAAGGTGGTTGAGAGGATTCAATGTGACGATACACTTAAAGTACTCAGCTGAGTGCCAGGCTAGGTATCCACTAAAAGGTAGCTATTATCAGTGATTATATCACAAGGTGGCAATTATCCAAGAAATGGATAGAGTCTGTGAGAAAGGAAAACTGGATTTGACCTTTTGCTAAACAACTTCTTATGATTCTTTCTTTCCTTAACTTGAGCTTCTAATCCATAGGATTTGGCTAGAAAAATGGGCCCCAGTGAAATGAGAGTCTAACTTGTTTGTTCTCTAAATGGCTGCTTGGCTTTTTACAAAAATTTTTTAATGTATTTATTTATTTTATCTTTAGCTGCGTTGGGTCCTCGTTGCTGCGCGTGGGCTTTCTCTAGTTGCGGCGAGCGGGGGCTATGCTTCGTTGCGGTGCGCGGGCTTCTCATTGCGGTGGCTTCTCTTGTCGTGGAGCACGGGCTCTAGGCACACGGGCTTCAGTAGTTGCAGCACATGGGCTCAGTAGTTGTGGCACATGGACTTAGTTGCTTCTCAGCATGTGGGATCTTCCCGGGCCAGGGCTCAAACCCATGTTCCCTGCATTGGCAGGTGGATCCTTAACCACTGCGCCACCAGGGACAGTGCTGCTTGGCTTTTAATAGGACAATGCACGTAAAATATACGTACCATTGAATTCCCACCTGCCGAATGTGTGTGAAAATCCTTCCTGGAAGTCAGTGGTCTTCAAAGAGCCCTCCTAATCCAGGACTACCAAGAGTATAGCCTAAAGCAAAGAAGCCAATAATGTTCAATTTCCACCTTAAAAACTTAAAATGACATTATATTCTGATATTACTTTAAATATAGGCATAAAGGAGTAATCTTGAGATGGTGGTCACTGAAGTGGGTTTGTTAGTGCTGAGGGTCAGCGGAGACGGTATTGCTGTGTGCTGTTGTACACTACACAACCCTAGGAGGCACCATGCACACAATAACAGTGCAGATTTTCATGTTTGTTAGGCCTAACAAAATTTTCAATTTGTTGCCTGAAAAATTTTCAAGTGTAGGTCAAGAAAATATTCTAATAAGGTAAGTATACTCGGCCAGTTTTCTCACAAGTGGAAGTAAAGGAAGGGTTTTGAGAAAGGGGTGCCTATTTCTAACTCACACAAGAGTGTCAATGGGTCAGTGGCAGCCCTGACTCTGGGTGTCTGCTGAATGCTGTGTCCTCAGCTAAACTAGCCTCACCAGCGCTGGGCCACAGTAGCCAGTACTCATTGGTAATGTCCTCCTCGACTTCCTTTTCTTTTCATGTCACCTCTCACCTGTTGTCCTAAGTGCCCTCAGGCCATCTTTCCTGGAAAGACCTCATTTGGACCTGAGGACCCCTTAGGGCCCTTCACCTTTCCTTGGGCTATTCTAATTTTACCCAGTCTAGTCTTCTAGTAATCTCTGAAGTGTTTAGCACTTGACATTTTAGAAGATATTCTTCATGTTCCATCTCATGGTTCTTATGAGGAAGCCAGTGCAGGTGTGAATATCCTGATTTCACAGGCAAAAATACAAGGAGGTTCAGATAGGTTAAGTGACTTACATTAAGTGAATGATGAAACTGATTGACCAGACCCCAAGTCTTCTGATCACTCCTTGGGCACCATCCATCCTGGGATGCATTATACTAAATTATGCTAAGGTGTGAGTGTTTACTTCTAGTCTAAAGGGGAGCTCAATGCTAAGTGGATCCTTAATGCTCCCTGGCAATTATATGTCATTTCCTTAGTCCATCACTCTCCCATTCTCCTAGATTACTCTCATACTTTTTCCTCTGAACTCAAACTGCCATAAGCTCCTGTCTCATCCTCACTGTCAGCTGATGACCTTTTTTTTCTATTTCACCATGAATATAGAAGTAAATAGGAGGGAATTTTGGTAAGCCCACCCAATGTGTTTATAGACCTGTGTGCATTTGGGTCCATAAATTCTGACTCCACTCGTTCAATGGATGAACAATCTGTGCCCTCATTCATGTCCATCCCCCAATTATCCTGAGTCCCACTTTCTCTCACCTATTCAAGGACCCTTCTTCCCTCTACTAGATAATTCCCATTGGCATTAAACATACTTTTTTTTTTGGTTTTCCACCCACCTAAAAACACATAGCCTTCATTTGATTCTATATACTCTTCTAGCTACCATTCACTTTTTCCCTTTTCTGCACAGGAAAAGATCCGGAAACGTTGTTTTGCTCTTTCCAATTTCTTTCTTTGCTGTGGTCTGAATTGTGTCCTCCCTGCCCCCCGCCAATTTCATATGTTGAAGCCCTAACCCCCAAGTGTGACTGTATTTGGAGATAGTTTCTTTAGGATGTAACTAAGGTTAAATGAAGTCATGGGTTGGGGTCCTAATCTGATAGGATTGGTGGCCTTATAAGAAGAGAAAGTGATAATCTTTTTCTTTCCCTTTCTCTCTCTCTCTCTCTCTCTCTCTCTCTGCACACACACACAGTGATGAAAGTGTGAGGACACAGTGAGAATGCAGCTTTCTGCAAGCCAGCAAGAGGTTTCTCACCAGGAACCAAATCTCTTAGCGCCTTGATCTTGGACTTCCTAGCCTCCAGAACTGTGAGAAAGAAACTTCTGCTGCTTAAGCCACACAGCCTATGGTATTCTGTTACAGCAGCATGAACAAAGACACTACTCTTGAATCACTAAAATCAGGCTTTCTGTCCCTTGCACCTTCCATTAAAATTGCTCTTGTCAAGGTCCCTGGTGACCTCTCTGTGGCTAAATCCAGGGCTCAATTCTCAGTCCTCATCTGGCCCCATCAGCAGCATTCGACAGAGTTGAGAGCTATCTTCTACTTGAAGCTCATTCTTTACTTGGCTCTCAGGGCTATGAGTCTCCCATGGCTCTGCTCTTCCTTTTCAGGGGTTTCTCATTCATCTCTCTGACTCTGAGCCAGGTGATCAACCATCTCAGTTTGCTTAGAGCTTTCCTAAAGGTCCCGTGTCCTGGAAACCCTCAGCCCTGGGCAAAGCAGAACAGTCGGTCACTCTACCTCTGAGGGATGAAGTGTCCCAGAGCTCAGTCCTTGTACCTCTAGACTCACTACCTTCATGATCTCACCCAGTCTCATGGCTATCAGCTGATGATTCCCCCAAATCCCTGTTTCCCCAAACGTGACCCCTCCACATCCAAGCTTCCCTATTGCAGTAAATGGCAGTAGGCTTTTTCCAGTTGTTCAGACCCCCAAACTTGGAATTCTCCTTCACTCCTCTCTTTCTCTCTTACCCTACCTGTTCATCCCACCTTCAAAATATATCCAGAATGGGTCACTTCTCCCCCACCTCCTCTGTTGCCACATTGGTCTAAACTATCACTGTTTCTTCTTGTATTATTGCAGTGGCTTCCTAAAACCAATATCCTTTCTGCCAAACTTCCCCCACCTCCCCAACCAGTTATTCTCAACAAAATAGCCAGTGACGATGTCGAATTTAAGACTCACCATGGAACTTATCTGCTCAAAATCCTTCAATAGGTTTCCATCTTATAAAGGACAAAACCTTTCTAATAGCTACAAAAGCTATCTGAGGTCTATGTGATGGGGTCCTTCCATAGTCATCTGACCTCATCTCCTATATCTCTTTCCCTTGCTTACTCTCCTCTAGCCACAAAGACCACCTTGGTACCCCTTGAACAAGCTCTTGCCTCAGGGCCTTTGATCTTGCTGTTGCTTCTGCTTAAATGCACTTTCCCTGGAGAGACCCTCTGCTCACTCCCTTGCTTTTTTTCTGGTCTTAATTCAAATATTACTTTCTCGAAGAGGCCTTCCCTATCTAAAACTTATAATTTCCTCTTATGTACACACACTCCCTTTTACTCTTTCCTGCTGTACTCCCCGCTTAGCATTTATCTATCTAATATGCATTTACTTTTCTTACTAATTGTTTCCCCTGCTAGAATCTAAGTTCCATGGGGCAGAAATTTTTATCTCCTTTGTTCATTGCTCTGCCCTGGTGTCTAGACTAGTGTCTGGCACATGATAAGTGCACAGTAAGTATATGTTAAATAAATGAATAAAAGAACTCCGTAAAGATGTGTAGACAGAATTCTACAGGGGAGCTCAGAAATACGGGTGACAGTGGATGAATGTGATGTGAGTTGGGAGTAGATGGCATTATACCTGGGCTTTGCAAAATGCAGACTGGCAGTCCCTAAAGTCTGAGTGGCAACCGCAGGAGTTTGACCTTCTCTTGCCCCCCTAACAGGCCTAGAGACACCTCCAGGAGCTCTTACTGCCTAGGACTCTCCTGACACTTGGAGAGAGGAAAGGCCTCTCTCTCTATCACTGAACATTCCTTGTCCTATTCTCTACCTGTGTTTCAGCCAGTTATCTATCAGAAAGGATCTAATAAATTCAGCATGGCCTTCACACCCAACAAGGAATGATTCCTTAGTCCAGGCATTTTAAACATTAGTGTGTATAAAACTTGCCTGGAGAGCCTCTTAAACTGTAGACTCCTGGGACCCACCTGCACAAGTTTCAAACAGTAGGTTTTGATCCAGAGATCCAAGGACCACACACTGAACAACTCAAAGAACGGAATTTCTAGAGGTGACGTCCCTGCAAACCTACAGGGAACATACTTTTCATTGGGGGGGCCTCCTTCGTGTTCATAAAATTGCTACTATATTCCTGTAAGCAATCAGCTGTCTGTCTACCCTCCTGTCCGTCTGCCTATGCATCCATCAGCATCTTAGATTCTGTGTCTATGTGGATTTTCCTACACTGTAGTGGTACTGGAGGAGTTTTCCCTTTCAAAACAACTTCCTCGGGTCGTATTTACCGTCTGCACCTCCCCCCAAGGCTGAACCACATCCTACCGGGGAAGTCTGTCCTCAGGTGCCAATGGGCAACTTGCTGTCATCCCTACCTTGTGTTTATACCTTGCTACTCTTCCCATCTGTCAGCGAGGCTCTCTTTTTCCATTCCTGGTTCCCTGTTACCACTTCTGTCTCCCCCACCTCGGAACAGACAGCTTCTCCCCAGATACCTAATCATAGCCAAGCTGCTACAGTGAAATCCCACCTCCCTCTGCTATGTTTCCTGCCTCCGGACTCCTACCGCCCTTTACCGGGCTTCGGCTAATATCAGCCAAATTAATTGACTCACCACATTATGAAGCGCAACACATTAAAATATAGTAACTTTGGACTTCCCTGGTGGCGTAGTGGTTAAGAATCCACCTGCCAACACAGGGGACACAGGTTCGAGCCTTGGTCCGGGAAGATCCCACACACCTCAGGCAACAAAGCCCGGGCACCACAACTACTGAGCCTGCTCTCTAGAGCCCACCAGCCAAAACTACTGATCCCACGTGCCTAGAGCCTGTGCTCCACAACAAGAGGAGCCATAGCAATGAAAAGCCGGTGCACTGCAACTAAGAGTAGCCCCTGCTCTCTGCAGCTAGAGAAAGCCCGCACCGAGCAACGAAGACCCAATGCAGCCAAAAATAAAATAAATAAACAAAATAAATAAATAAATAAATAATAGTTAAAATATAGTAACTTTGATCATTTACAATGAAATAAAATGCCAAGGGAAAAAATACACCCTGGGGACATGAATTTATCTTTGTATACAGTCTGCCACACGTACTCACATGTGCAGAGTCCAGGACAAACAAAACACAGCAACTGAAAAACAGAACTGCCATGGCTGATAATGACAAAGGTAGAGAAACTAATAATTCAAAGACAATAACAATTCAAGTGGCTGGTTATGTTGCCATCCGATACAGAAACCATGAGCTTTTGTGGAGGCAATAAAAGCTTGTGCTCATTGTTAAATTAGTTTACAGAATCGCTATGTGATTGGGAACGGGAATATTTATTCTAGCTGCTCTAGTCCCATGGTTTATTTCCCTCATTTCTCTGCAAAAATCTCTTCTGCTACAAGGAAGTTTCTTGCTCTGCAAGGTGAGTGAGGCTTGTGCCTTCAGCAGCCTGCTCGGAAAGACCTCAGTTCCACATCCCTGAGGGTGTCAGCTCGCCAGGCACAGGTGCTGGTGGGCAGCCATCCCACTTGCTGATCTGATGATCTTCAAGAGCCTGTTTTTGCTGTGTAATAAGACCAGTGTCCCCAGCCATCCAGCCTCACACAAGCACCAGCACTTCAAGGTGAACGGAAATATCTTTTTGAAAAGCATGTAAGTAGATTCTAATCCCCAAATCAATGAATGTATTTTTGGTCCTCGACATCCACATGTTAAGCCAAATGGCTCTAGGACAGAATTTAATATTGTATCTGTTTGTCTCATCAGTAGAAAGGGTAATGAAATCCATAAGAGGGAAGTTTTTCCTTGCTCTGGGAATACCTTTATGTCCCACCATTAAAATATATGAGATTCTGTTCTGTACAAAACTTACCTCTGGGGCTCATTCCTTCAGTATGTACTACAGACTCACATCCTCTTATGGTCAGGATGCCTAACCTTGCAAGAGTTTGGGCATCTTCCCTTTGCCCTTATTCTAGCTTGGCTAGCTTTTAAAATGAAAGTGAAAATAATTTTGTCCAGCACATTCTTTTCCCTAGAAAATTTGTAATCGGCTTTTCATGGTTATAGAAATAACTAGACCAAACTATAACCTAAGAGGATGGGAAAACATTTACTGAGTGCCTATTATGTGCAGGGCACAGTGTAGGTGTATTTATTTATAGTTCAGTTAATTCTCACAACAACTAAATGAGTATAGTATCCCATTTTACAGGTACAAGTTGAGGAACTTTCTCAAAGTCATATAGCAGTGTGGCTGACTAAAGTCTATGCTCTTTCCACATTGCCAAGCTGCTTATCTTTGACGTCTCTATATATCTTCATCCTTTTCTGCCCCCTTCTTCTTTATGGCATCTCTTCTGCCTCTTTCTGTTGAATTCATTCAATCATCAATCACTCATTTATTCTCTCAGTCAGTTACATAAGCATTCAAACGTTTATTCGGTAATTTCTAAGTTCTTTCCTAGACATACAGCAGTGAGTGAAACAGAAAAAAGTTTTCTCTGATGTTATTCTAAAAGGCAATGTACAATAAGTACACAGTCATTTAAGATGAATAATGGTGAGTGTAATTATAGAGGAAAGCAGAGGTGCTGGGCAGCCCAGCAGAATTCTTGTATACTCATCCCCTCTGAAATTATTATTGAAATAATCATTACACACTTTGATATGTCTTTAGCCTTTCTTCTATGAACATATGCATGTATGTGTCATATATATACATGTGTGTGTGCATATGTGTACGAAACATCATGTTATACATATAATTTTATATCATGACTTTTCCATTTAGTCTTAATGATATGCTATATTTTGACATTTTACCTGTTTTTTTTGAAAATAGGATTTCAATAATTGGCTAATCAGAATTCTACTTCACTGCTTTTTTATTTTTGGATCTTTAGATTGTGGCCAACTTGTTTTGGTAATAGTAATAATACTGTGATAATATTTTACAAAAAATCATTTCATATACCTCTGATTGTTCTCTAAGGAAATGATGGATCAAAGGATAGGAATATTTATGAGAATCTTGATACACATTGCCAAACTGTCCCCCCCAAAATTATATTTTTGCAAGGCAAATTGAAAATATGTAACAAGAGACATAAATTTTCTATACCCAAATGTAGAATTTGTACATCTTAAAATATATTCCAGGGAACTATCCCAAAATACAGGAAAAGACATACAAACATATTCACCATACTGTTAAAATAACTAAAAATTGGCGTTTGTCTTAATTGTCCAAGATGAGGGAAATACTAAGAGTAATATTCTGTAGGACTTAATTATGACAACCATTAAAAAATAGTTTTATTAATGATTACTTATGATATGTTAAATGTATATATTACAATGTTAAGTGGAAAGCTGAGATACAAAATGTTAGACACAGTTTGATTTCAACTACGTTAAGAGAAATTCCGAAAGGAATTTTATCAAAGCTTTAATGGGTTTGGGGAGGTAAGATTATGGATAATTTGTTTTCCTTCTTTCTAGTTTACTATATTTTTATTAATATGAATTGCTTCTATATTTTAAAACCGACTAAGGCAACTCTTCCTTTGTTGTGCAATTATGTTTTTCCCCCCAGATTTCCTTACCAATGTCAATATGGGGACAAAATTTCAGCCATATTTTCATTTTCTAATGGCGTGCATCAGTTTTTACATTTTGTTAAGAAGTCACTAGAAATCACAAGTTTCCTGGCTGCAGGCTGCTTTGAAGTGAGCAGGCTGAAAATGCCTGCTAATTCCAGATGCTTTCACAGAGTCCACCCAACAGAGATGGGGATGGGGTGTAAGATGAGGAATTCTGGTTGCGTTCACGACTTGCTCAGTTCCCGCATCTCTTAGAAAGCAGCAGCAGCAGGGGAGGTTCCTGTCTCATCTGCTATTGATCCCTAGAGAAGCAGGCAGGGAAGCACTTTCAGAGCAGAAGATTCAGCTTCAGGCTGAGAAAGCACTTTTCAGTCCAGATCTCAGACTCGATTTCCATCCGTCAGTAACTGTTTTAGACTTTAGTTTGTGTCTATGTTTTAAGATGGAAGAGAACATTATTTGATCTGACATAGAATAAGAAATGTCTTGAAGAGGATTCACTAGGAGACATTTAACATTCTTCTAAGAATTGAGGTGTCTCTGTGGTTATTTCTTATATTTTAAATTCAATATCCATATATATCCATATACACTTTTACAACAAATGCATAAACCTGACACATTTTTCAAGTGAAGTCTTTTTTCTTTCTATTTTTACTTCCTCCTTCCCTCAACCCTCTCACCCATGTTAACTACCTACCATGTAGCCTTTGTAGGAGATTTTTGTATCTTCAGAATATGTCAGGTAGATTAAAACATCTCTTTCCTACTCAGATTTTTGGGGGAATGTTAAACATCAAACGTTAGCCAGGTTTGAGAGCTCTGTGGCTCTCATTAGTAGCTAGTCTGTGCTAAAACTATACTTAGAGAAGTGTTGTCTGATTTTATGTTAAGAATCAAAGATTTGAATGTTGTTTTTGGCAAGTGAACAGATTCTTTTTTATGCTACCTCAACTTTAAAATGTTCAAATAAATGTCCTATGACTTAAGAAATAAAAAAAATACTTCCAGTGAGCATTTACAGGGAAGGGCACCAGGGAAATTTCTGGAATGGTAGAAATCTTCTATGTCTTGACTGTGTTGATTACCTAGGTGTATAGCATCCATCCAACTGTACTGAATTATATGCTTAAAATGGGTGCATTTTTTATTAAGTTATACTTGACATACATTATTATATTAGTTTCAAGTATGCAATATAGTGATTCGATATTTTTATACATCATGAAATAGTCACCAGTGTAAGTCCAGTTACCATCTGCCACCATACAAAGTTGTCACAATATTATTGACTATATTCTAAAATGGATGCACTTTATAGTAGGTAAACTATACACAAATAATGTTTATAAGACAGAAGCACTTCTGTTTATCTAAACTCTGAGTTTTTAGAATTTGCCACGAAGACCTTGTTGCTTACCACTACAGTCCTCACCCCTGTCCCACCTGTGATGATATGTGGATTTCAGATGATTTATTCTATGGGGCTATTTATGGACTGGGAAGTGATGAAGAGGCAAAAGTGGCTCTGCAGGTGACAGGTGTCACTCAAGGAAATGGCACCAGAGTTGTTTGCAGAAGCTGAGATAGGCTTAGTTCTTTCATGAGCATCTCCCAGGTGGTGATGAAAGATGTAGAAGGAAGCATCTTGACTTGATGTCATGGAGACAGAGTCCAATTCTCTGTGCATATTTCTCTCTCTCTGTTCCCTTTCTCATTACTGTATCAGAGGTCAGGCAGAACGATAGGTACCAGTTAATAAAACAAACATCATTATTTCTGAACCAGGCAACTCTCCAACTGCTTGTTATAGTCTCTCTAAAGGCAATTTGGGGCTAAACTTTATTGTGGCTTAATTCTATTAATTATGGTGTGACTAAATTATTTTTTAAAGAAACGGCTTCATAACGCATCTAACTCTAAATTGCTCTTGGTTAGAAACAGTGAAATTTAGACTGTGAAATGGCCAACGTAGATAATTTCCTTTCCTTATTCCCCAACATTTGGCCTTTTTTTGTAAACGCTTTTTAAAAAGCTCAAGTCTCAATAATAATGTTAATGCTATAAATAAAATTGAAGAAGGATTTTGAAGATACTTATGAGTAAAGACTTCAACTACTTTGAAGAAAGTCAGAGGAATGGATTTATATGTGCAGGTCTAGTATGTATTATTTATTTTAAATTTTCTTCAACAAAATCTTTGGGAATTTCACTGGATAATTCTTTGTTTTCCTAGTATGTTTTAGTAATAAATAAACTCTATGTTTAAGTAATAAAACTATCCAATAATGCAATTTTTCAGTTTATCCAAATTGAGAGAGAACAAGCTATTTACCTGATAACACTGAAAATGTATGATCATGTCACTGACCAAGCGGTGAAGACTGTAGAAAGTCATCCAAACATCCAATTGGAGTTTACTTTCTACCATCTCCCCAGGCAGTATGTCACAGTGGATGGGCTGGGCATGCTGCCACACCTGGTGGAAGGGGTGGGGATGGCGTTGCCTCTCTCTAGGCCTCAGTTCCTGCAGGCGTCCTTCCCCTGCCAGACTGGGTGTGCTGAGTATATCTCAAGATGGAGCCAACCACTTATTAAAGGAAAATGCCTCCATTATCCACTGGGGAGCGTGTCCACTAGTGCCCTGGCTTCAGGGAGGAGGGGAAGAGCTGCTCTGTAGGAAGCCAGTGAGGACATTTGCTCCTGGAGGGAAGAGAATCACTGGGATGTGTGTGCGAGAGTGAGGAGACAGCTTCACTTAAAGAGTGTGGACCATTTAGGGCTTGAGGCGACCCCTCCTTGGACTGCAAATCTTCAGCTGTTTCTAGAAGCATTAAATGCTTAGGAAGAATAGTATATATATTTTTCCTTTTTATTATTTTTTTAACGTCTTTATTGGAATAAGAATAGTATTTGTGTTTGTTTGTTTTTAGAAACCAGTGAACAGGCCGAGTTTTGTGACTGGTTTACACTTGTGGAACAGAGATCTGAGCACAGATGTAGGAGCTGGACACAAGGGAGTATCAGGAAGTAAGCCCTGAGGATTTCACACAACCCAGTTTGAGACAAAAACCAAACCCCTGTCGGGGGTAATGGTTCCAGTCTTAGGATGAAGCAAAACCATGAAAGGCAGAGCAGATGATGAAAACAATATGAGATCCTGGGTGACTTCCTTGAACACTAAGTCAAACATCTTTTGCAAACGTCCCTATTAGACTTTCAAGTTTTATGAAATAATACAATTCCTTTCTGAATAAATCAGTTGGAAGAGGATAGTATATTACTTGCAATAGAAACAACCTAACTGATATAAGTAATATAAAAGAGTATTATTACCCTATATGTAAATCATACTCTTTAGAGTTTAGATGTACAAATAAGTAAATGATATTTTAATTTTAAAAAGCTTTGAACAAGCAAATCAAAGATGTAAAACAGCTCACTGACTTAGCAGTATGTGAAATGGATATTAAATCACTTGATGTGGAATAGTTTTTAATGTTTTAAATATCTTTTATGGAAGGTTAGTTGAACACTAAAAAGCATAAAAAATTTACAACATCCTGGCAATGTGTTTAGGTCTCAACTCCAAGTTTATGTTTATATTTTCATAGTTTTTTTATATACAGATAAAGGATGATAAATCTAGTCTGGGATAAACTTAAATTAACTCTCTCTACAAAAGCAATTTTTTTTTTTTTTTTTGCGGTACGCGGGCCTCTCACTGTTGTGGTCATGGCATGTGGGATCTTCCCGGACCGGGGCACGAACCTGCGTCCCCTGCATCGGCAGGCAGACTCTCAACCACTGCACCACCAGGGAAGCCCTACAAAAGCAAATTTATTTCATATTATTCATAGTTGCTCACAGACCTGTGGTGTTTAAAAGATGTGGAACAATTTCCCCAAAGTGTGAACTTAATCATTTTTTTCCTGTACCCTTTGTAATAATTCAGGTTTTTAAAGCTTCAGGAATGAAAATGTTCCAAGTAACAAAAGAGTTCTTAAGGTGAGAACATAGATCAAATCTTATCATGTCAAGTAGAGCAATTTAATTATAGACCATTTAAACAATGCTTGAAATATTAATATAGATGGCTGAAGGTACAGATTCCAGTCCTCATGAAAAAGGTTCAGAATATCACTTCTTTTCATGTAAACCCATCTTTCTTGTCCCTTTGATATTTTCACCTCCAAACAGGAGGAGCAGTCCTGGGAACATGAACCCAGATCCATTTTCCCTGTAGCAACTTTCTTTAACCTTGAAGACTCTTTCTTCATTGACTGAAGAACCGTGACTTGTCCTATCGGAATCGTGCTCTTGCAGTGCGTCTCTGTTACTGTTCCTAGTCCGGGAGGCTTGCTGTAAGGGACAAAGAAATGGTGCTTTGTGACCACCTAGAGGGGTGGGATAGGGAGGGTGGGAGGGAGGGAGACGCAAGACGGAAGAGATATGGGAGCATATGGATATGTATAACTGATTCACTTTGTTATAAAGCAGAAACTAACACACCATTGTAAAGCAATTATACTCTAATAAAGATGTAAAAAAAAAAAAGAAATGGAGAGGGAGAAGTTGACATATATGCTCATGCAGTTTTCTCTATTACGTATGCACTCTTTGAAAGAACATGGATATGTATTTCTCTGTGTAAATGGGGAAGGGTGGATTCAGCAAGTTGTGAGTCAGCCAGACAATTCTGGAAGGACTGTACCAGACCAGGAAGGTTTATTATGGTCACGACTAACAACCAGGTAGAAAAAGCACTGGCGTTCCTGCCAGGAGATGGATGTGCCTGCCGTCCTCGCGGGGCATCTGACTCTGCCGGCTCTGTTCAGACTCAAGGGAGATAAAGTATCTAGGTGACTCTCCTAACTAGAATGAGCTGCCAATAAGGCATGATAAAGGAAATAATAAACTAAAGTGGGGCATTCTGTGACCAAGACTTGAAGGACATAGGGATAGAAAGAGGAGGCTTCGGGGGGAGTTGGAGGTGTTGAAGGGGAGGAGAGAGGGAGACAGGAGCAAGCATCTGCACTGGGTCATTATCTTGGCCTGGCTGCAGCTGGTTGCTAGCTCCCCAAAGGCGAGGGCGTTCAAGTGAGAATCTCATGAAAGGCGGTTCTGCAACCCTGACCCCGTGCTCCTAGTAGGAAAGACTGCTGTCCAGGTGGTTTCTTTGAGAACGCAGTGACCAATGTCAGTCTGCCCAGAACTTTCCTGCCTTTTGCACTGAAAGTCCCACACTGGTTGGTCGCCCTGGGGTCCTGGGAAATTCGATGCAGGCTGGTGGGTAGGACCTTGCAGGCAGTGGTGCTCTCTTGGACAGTGTTACTATCCAGGGCAGATCAAAGGAGGAGCAATGGAAGCAAATCTGAAAAGCATGGTTCACATAGGAAATTTACTTTTCTCTCATTTTAATTTGGGTTCTAGGATCCCTTGATTCAGAGAAAGAAGCACAAACCTGTTACTACTGAGGGTCTAGATAACGCTCAGGTATCAGGAGGCCAACAAACCTGGTTCAGGGGACAGAAATGAAGAGATTAGAAATATGAGGTACAGGGGCTGGCAGTAGAGGCGTGGCTATGGAGTACGTTTCTTTTACCTTCCACCTCTACCATGGCAAGAAACTGGCTGTTCATTTAACTTTACTGTAGTTCCTATTGGAAGAAGCTCTCACTATTTGAAAATAACCATGGGAGAGGCAACTAAATTACATAGAAAAAAAATTCCACTGATTTCAATTCAAAATATGTGTACACATAGCAAAAACCCCTGGAGGAAATGTATAAGGAGGTTAAAATAGTGCCATGGAACGTGTTAGCTACCTGTCCTTTTGCAGGAATTAGAAAATAAAACAATTATATTATGTTCTATTGAAAAGGCTTTCCAACATGTGGGCTGAGTACCTGTTGATGTTAATCCATGAAGGACACAGAGCTGAAGAGGTAAAAGAATCTGGAGAGTTGTCAGTAAGAAGCTGTGCAGGTCCGTGGTGACCTAAATGGGAAGGAAATCCAAAAAAGAGGGGATATATGTATACGTATAGCTGATTCACTTTGCTGTATAGCAGAAACTAACACAACACTGTAAAGCAACTATACTCCAATAAAAATTAATAATAAAAAAAGTAGCTGTGCAGGTAACAATGGGGCAGGACATAGAGAAAGAGATGATTTACCTTTGAAGCTACCTCAGTGGCTTCAAATTCTTCACTGAGACATTTCATCATTTTTCCTTGAAAGGAGAGTTCACGGTCAAGTAAGTTTGGGAAACTGTTTCCCTTTGCTCCCTCTTCAGCAGGTACTTTAGCAGGTCGGACTGCTTAACTTTGTTTAGGTATAGAACCAGGTAATCTTATCTTATTTTATTTTAAATTGAGAAACAATTATTATCATCCTAGGGAAATAGTGAACCACAGAACATTCTTCAGAAAAACTGCTTCAGAGAATTTGTTCCTGAGAATACTCCCAGTGACATTCTTTTCAAGGTCAATGGCATCTTCAGTTGGAATATGTGGCCTTTCCGAAAAGAAGCATTGTCTTAATTAATTGGAGCTCAGCATGACTGTATCTTTGTGAATCTTCTCTTTGAAACGACATCTAAGATCCAAAATGTAAAACGAGACCAGTCTTTTAGAAATGCTGTAAACAAGAAAAGAGTTAAAAAGGCAAATATGAAAATTAAAGTGGCCATTTGAAGATCAGAATGATATTTCAATTAAAATCATTCAAAACAGGTGTTGAGATTCTTGCTAAAATTTGGATGGAATTAAATGTAAAAATTAATGAGTAAGGGCCCATTGGGAAAAGATTGCTGTTTACTTGAGAAAATGGCTGAACTAGAAAAAATACACATAGTTCCTACCCAAACACTACCCTTTCAACTGCAAACCTGTTGAATGTGCAAAACATAGGAAAATTACTTTATAAATATTTTATAACTAGAGGACATTTTAGCTGAGCAGCCTAAACATAGGCTTTTAGGTTAGAAGCAATATACTTTCGTTTTAATATGATATAAAATAGGTCATCCACCTTTATCGGAGAACATTGTTTTGCACTGAGTCAAAAAAAACGGAGGCTTTATTCAGATGTGAGGAAACAACAGGCATTCATTAAGAATATTTAGAAAAAGGGTGTGGGGGGAGGGATAAATTAGGAGTATGGAATTAACAGATACACACGATTATATATAAAATAGATAAGCAACAAGGATTTACTGTGGAGCACAGGGAACTATATTCAGTATCTTGTAATAACCTGTAATGGAAAATAATCTGAAAAAAATATAACTGAATCACTTTGCTGTATACCTGAAACTAAAACAATATTGTAAATCAACTATACTTCAATTTTAAAAAAAGGGGGCTTCCCTGGTGGAGCAGCGGTTGAGAGTCCGCCTGCCGGTGCGGGGGACGCGGGTTCGTGCCCCGGTCCGGGAGTATGCCTCGTGCCGCGGAGCGGCTGGGCCCGTGAGCCATGGCCGCTGGGCCTGCGCATCCGGAGCCTGTGCTCTGCAGCGGGAGAGGCCACAGCAGTGAGAGGCCCATGTACCACCAAAAAAAAAAAAGAAAAGAAAAGAAAAGAAAAAGGGTGTATTATCTTTCAAGAAGTCTCTGAAGATTTGTCTTGATTGAATTGTCCTTTCCAAAATAAATGAAGCACTAAAGAGCTTTGTTATCACTTGACTGAAGTCTTCTAGAAAAGTAGTTTCTATGAGTTATGTGACACAGGGAGGTGAGTAGATGTCTTGGCCTTGGATGAAGCTATGTACTCTTTCTGGAGTTGCCACATCCATACACAGGACCATGCCCAGGAAGATTTGCGAGCAGTCAGTTTTCCTTGGGGAGTTCCACATGCCCAAGAATATTCCTCCTCCCCATCTCAGTATCTCCATAAGCATCCAGTGTTTCAGGTCTCCAGCTGCCAAGAGTCCCTTCTTTGGTACTCCACGCTGGCCCGCTTACGCAATGCATCTTTCCTGCATTTTATTGAAACTTCAAATCTTTTCCTCCTTCCTATTTACAAGAGCAAAACACTGGAAACAACTTATATGTGAAACAGTAAAAAAAATTAAGAAATGGATTCTGATGAAATACAAATCAATCACTAAAATGATGGTTTTGTTCACCAGAGAAATGTTAAGTGAAAAAAAACCAAGATATAAATTCTATGTATTATATAATCCATATATATAAATTTAAAAAAAAAAAAAAAAAAAAAAAAAAAAAAAAAAAAGAGGCTCGGTCCCGGCATCGCGGCGAGGCGGAGTCCAGAGGGCGGAGTCCAGAGGGAGGAGTAGGCGTGCGAGCCCCGCCCCTGGTGCCTCGCGGTTGACCGTGGTGGCGTCTTTACCATGCGCACCGTAGGTGGTGGTATCTTTCAAGCCCTCAGAGGTTTTCGCAGTTCTCGGGCAGGAGGAAACCACAAACTAGAAGGGAGTTTGACAGATCTTAAAGCCAGGGCTCCGCAGTTGGGAGGTAGCTTTGCAGTCTGGGGAGTTCAGTTTTCCATGACTGACCGCAGTGTGGTTCAAGTCAGAGGGAAAGAAGATCCCTGGAATTCCATCACAAGTGGTGCCTGAAAAGGAGCCATTCTGGCATCAAGAAACGGACCAGTGGTTATGGTTGGGTCAGCCGTGATGGCTGGCGTTTTCCGAGCTCTAATTGAAGGAGCTGGTATCTTGTTGGCAGGACTTGCCTTCGCACAATTCCCCAACAGTCCTCCGTTTGCTGAAGACTTCTCCCAGTTGCCTTCAACCCAGTTACCATACTCACCTTTCAGAGACTATGGACAAAATCAATAGGACTTCTTTCCCAGGATTTCTTTAATGCAGTGAGCTGTAGTTCAAGGAAGGATTTCAGAAAATCAAGTTACAGTCTGTTTTTAAAGCCATAGGTGGGACAACTATGGGCAAATAGGCTATGAAGAGACATTTGGTACCTTTTTCTATTTAAAGGAAGATGGTGGGAGGGGGGTTCTTAAAAGATAATACATTTATTTATTCATACTTGGCTTGCATTTGTGATCCAAATAGATGTCTAAAATCTTTAAAAGGAAATACAGTAAGTCCTTAGAAGATGAAGGACCAAACGCCGAACGGCAATGAAGCACAACCATCATTTCCTTGGGGACTTCTCCGCCTGGTTTTGTTGTTAGTCAAACAATAAAAAACACCTGGAGATTGCTCTTTATTTAAAAAGAAAAGAGAAGAGGCTTGGATGAGACAGATGACCCTTGAGGCACCTCTCTGGTGAGTCTGTGGCTCTGACTCCCCCAAGTAAGGTATGGTCACTTTAAGGGGCTTGTGCATCCATCCCAAGAAGTACATTTAAATGATACACATTTTTTGTGACATAACTGGCAGTCCTGTATGAGAATATTTGTGGGTTTGTGGGCTTTTCCAGGCCTGACTTTTGTCTCTAGGACAATGGTTCTTAAACTTGAGCCGGCATCAGAATCACCTGGAACGGTGTTAGAATAGAGACAGCTGGGCCCCAGCCCAGGATTCCTCATTCAGCGGGTCAGGGTGGGGCTGGAGAAATTAACGTTTGGAACACGTTCCAGGTGATGCTGGTGACCTGGGAGAACCCACCTGAAGAAAATAACGTGGTTGGGGGAAGGCATTTCTCATGTCTGTAAGTATCTTGGATTTCTGTTTTTTCCCCTTTCCAAAATTCTTAGAGAAGTGTTCTGAAGGTTATGCAAGGATATCTTCAAGACAATTTTATTTTAAAACTTCCTATAAAAACAATGAAAACATTATTCCTCTGGATGCTCTAAGTAGGAGCAAATGAAGAGATTAATGAGAGGCTTGGGTCTGAGGGTGGTCTGAGGAAGAGAGAGTGTGTTGTTAGGTTGACTAGAGTCTCCTGCACCTAGTAGGCACACAGTTTCTTTGATGAATTCGACAAGAAAGTGAGATGGTTTTCTCTGTGGAGCATGTTTAACCTAAATACCAAGATGGGCTCAGGATGTCACAGTTACTTGATTGGTACCTGGATAAGCCCTCATAGACATTTCCCCTGTCTTGTTACTCAACTTACAGAATCAATAGCATCTATGGGCATGAACATCAGAGTCGGCAAACTCAGGCAAGGACGCTGACAAGGCAGCCTCCTCTGCCTGTGGAACTAGTTCCCATTCCAGGAATAAATCATGTATTGTCACTTCCCATATCTTTTGCCCACACACCACCCCGTCTACCTATAGTGCCTCAGACTAAGCTACTTGTTTGCTGTTGTTGTTGTCCTACTAGCTCTCTGTGAGTGACTTGACCATGGAACTTGTCACATCTTACTGTCATTGTTCAATGATGTGGTGCTTCTTCCGTGGAACTGGAAGTATCTTGAGTACGCAGCTGGTCTTGGATTCATCTCCGTATCTCCAGAACTTAGTAGAGCATTGGACAAATGTTTTCTGTTGAAAATAGGGCCATGAATATTCACAGGCAAAATTTTATCTTTAATATGAGTAAAATGATCAATAAAACAAGACCATAACTCAAAAGTAGGCAAACGGAGTGTGAAAGATCAAATCTCTTTGTACTTTCTCCATGTTCAAACTAACAAACCAACAAACTTCCCCTAGTTTCCAAACACTCTCGGCTCTCAGCCTCTCCTGGTCTCTGTCTGCTCCAGGATCTGCCAGGGCTCTTCTGGAAATTTCAGAAATCCACCTTGGATTTCTCGTCTGACTTCTCCCCTGCACTCTCTGAAGGAGATTACTGCTTGTTTTTTCTCCTTAAAGACAAATCAGACTCCCTGATATTTCCACAAATAAATAAAATGGAGGCTAAAGTACTTCGTGCTTAGAAAGAAGCTTGGAGGTATTTGATGCTACATTAGATTTTATTCTTGCTTTTAAAAGAAAGAATTTGATATTTCTCTCTATTTTTCTATCTAGCTATTCAGTATTTAAACCAGCTATATTTATACTTGTTTGTATGTATAGAAAAGTGTTTGAAATGATGTTTACCTGCTGGTAATTATGGATAATTTATATAGTGGGATTCAAGTGGCTTTTAAAACACTGTTCTTTATCCTGGTCAGTACTGATTCTTAAAAAAAAATAAGCATTCATGATTTTTACAATTGCTATTCCAAAATAATTGCCTCTATAAATATTTAGACGATCCCATGCCTCATATAATGTCAAACCACGGATTCATCTGTTCTGTTTCTTAAAAGACACAAATGTCAAGATGCATAGACTCAAGTTACCAAAGCCCAGAGCAGAAAGGTGAGTTGTTTTTGTGTATAAATAATTCTGCAGAACTGACCTTTTGTGACTTTTCAACCTGCAGTACATGGAGCATTCTTTGGGGGAAGGAATCTGACACTATTCCAGGTAGATCAAGGAGGGAGTTATTTCAGGCAGCCAAGGTGGTTCTGTCTTTAGAGTGAGTCAAGGCAATGCTGTTTGGCAAGTTTACCCCAAAAAGCCATGTAACCTCAGAGATGAGAAATAGAGCACAAGGTGATCATGACCTGACTGTTCTCCTGGTGAGACATGATGAAGCGTTGTTCTAAATGTGCTTCGTAAAGAATCTTCTAATTTTTTGTCTGGATGACTTTATGGGGTTTTGGTGTTGCTACAGGCTAGCTATATGTCCTTGCTGGGACAGGAAATTAAAACGGAATTTTTGGCTGAATTCTCTGGTGATAGATTGCAGATAACAAAGTGAGCTGTGAGACAGAGCATCCTATAGGAATTTCCAAGTTAATATCCCAAAATCAGTTACATGATTCTAACACATCTCATCCACCTCAAGGATAAAAAAGGGTCCAGTTGTTGGGGATCAAGGAGAATTTGTGAGAAGGATTTCCTTGGAGATCAAAGCTTCAAGGGGACAAGGTTTATACGTGTGTGTGAGGGCACTTCTCTTGCAGAAAGCGGGGAGTTCCCTGGTGGCCTAGTGGTGAGGATTCTGGGCTTTCATTGTCATGGCCCAGGTTCAATCCCTGGTCAGGGAACTGAGATCCCACAAGCTGTGTGGCACAGCCAAAACAAACAAACAGACAAACAAATAAAGAGAAAGGGGCTTCAGGGCTTCCACAGGATCACGTGGAGAACTTGATATGTGACACAGTCCAACCACTACCTAGGAAATGTTCAGTGTGAGAGATGGGCTGACTGCTGGCTGTGGTCTGATTGAGCCTATGGGGTGGGATAAAAGCACTGGTCAGGATGGGAGGGAATAAAGACGGCCTGGAGGCAGAGCTCTGTGGGCTCCCATTGGGTTAGTGGCAGAACATCCTCCCTCAGGAAGTGGAATCCCACAAGGACAATAGCCACTCCAGTACTAGGATCCAATGCAAGCAATGTCCTGCTCCAAACCAGGGATGACAGGCCAAAGGCAGGATATGACAGCAGGTCGATCAAGTCATGAGTTTTTAAGGTATGTTAAGGTATAGTTAGCATAAGTCAGAATTATGGCCCCAGTTACTTCAAGTGTCCATGTGTGACCTCTTACATAATGACTGAAACATGAATTGGTCCCACTCCTGCTGAAGAAAGCACTGCCCTCAAGTGGAAATTAAAACAACCTCAACAGTGAACCAAGCAACCAAAAAACAAAAACTGCTTGCTGGCAGTTCACATAGTCATTTTGAATTGAATTTTCTATAAATTACAACAAAGAGAATAGGTACGTGTATGTGTATAACTGAATCACCTTTCTGTACACCCGAAACTGACACAACATTGTTAATCAACTATACCCCAATATAAGATAAAAATTAAAATATAAAATTTTTCTTATAAAAAAATTACAACAAAGAGAATTCTGAATAATAGACAAGTGGTGAGGCCCATATGAGTCAAGGAAATCCTCTGGGTCTCAATCAAATGTTGAACAATTAGAAGTAGGGGGAAGGCAGATGATTAGCCTGACCTGGGACACCCGCATGTCATAGTTCAGCCTTGTGCCTGGGACTCTTGACTCATATGGTTTGGTCCTAAGGTCACCGTTCCACTCTGTGGAGTCATCCCTCATCCCTAAAACCTATCCCACATCCTGCTTGCCTCACAGAGAAAACACAAGATTAGGGCATTTTAAGTACAGACTTGTAAGATTGGAAAATTATAAGCCCTATTTTATTTAAATCAATGTTGGTTAGAAGGTATAACTGAATTTGATGGATTTCCACTTCCCACTAGAAATTGTTTATAAAGAACCAGGAAAGAATGAGAGTCTGTTGACACATCAGGTTTGAAAAGACAAGACTCAAATCAGCCTTTACATCTTGAATAAAGTGAAAGTGACAAATATTTTCAGAACAGTTACTATAAAATTTAAGTTAAATATAAACTTATTCTATATCTTGTCATCATAAAAATGAATATTTCTGTCTGTTTATTATGAAGGACCTTCAGTTTTCCTAGTATATTGAGATACTGACTTGAGTAGTTTCAAGGATTGTTATAAGTTCCAGAATAGACTATGATATACACAGAAATCCAATTTATTAGAACGTTTGTTGCAGAAAACTGTGTTCTTTTCTAAAGTTGAAGCTGTTTTTCTTGGGAGGTTCATTTACCTTGGGAGGTTAAGTGTTAGATAACGGACGGTATCGTTGATCTAGTACAAATTAACTCAATTAGAAAAAAAGAACTGTAGATTGTCTTAAAATTAGCAACATAATTAAAGGCATACTTCTTCCTTGAGATATTTGTTTACAACTAAAATAGTCTAACACATTTACCTTGAAACACTATGAGAATCTCAATTTCCTTTACCCCTATTGATTCAACCAAGTCTACCCCAAGTGTAGGGGCAGAAACAGATCTGACCCTGAGACCCAGAGGATTTCCTTAACTCATATGGGCCTCACCACTTGTCTATTACTCAGGATTCTCTATGTTGTAATTTTTTTTTGATAAGAATTTTTTTTTATATTTTAATTTTTATTTTATATTGGGGTATAGTTGCTTAACAATGTTATATTAGTTTCAAGTGTACAGAAAAGTGATTCAGTTATGCATATACATGTATCTATTCTTTTTGTTGTAGCTTATAGAAAATTCAACTCAAAATGACTCAAGCAAAATAATTATTCGCTCCCACAACTGTAAATTCTAGGTAATATGTGAGGCAAGATCCAGCAGTCACAGGATGCCATTAGGATTGGCTCGCTCAATCCTGGTTCTGCTTCCTCTATGTTGGCAGCTTCTCCCCTCATATGGTCAGATGACTTCCAGCACGTCTGGGTTTTCATTTGATCAGTTTAGCAATCGCAGTGGAAACAGAGCTTATCTGAAGAATATTGGTTCTGATTGGCCCAGTTTGGTCCACCCCAAACCAATCACTATTTTAGAGGGATGCAGGCTCCAACTGGCAAGGCCTGGGGTACGTCCACCCTCCCTGCCAACAAGAGGGGAGTCAGATAGACCTAGAGTGTGTGCGTGCAAGGTTGGGGGCAGCGGGGATGTTTCAAGTAAGGAAAAAAATCTCCCTCATCTATGTCCAGCCCTCTTTCATTCTTTTCCTCCCGGGTGGACTTTTTCAGGGTGCCCACTTCACACTCTATGCCTGGCCCTCTACGTTCTCCGTCTCTTCCTCATGCCTAAGCCCGCTAGCCTCATAATCATAGCCCCACTTTAGAAGCTACACAGGGCACTTTAACTTTGAAAATTACTGGTGTCCAGGCCCCATCCCTTGAGATTCTAGTTCAGTTGGTCTAAGGTAGAGTCCTTTCGGTTGTGTTTTGTAAAAGCTTTGTAGGTGATTTCAGTGTGCAGGCAGGGTTGAGAACTGCTGTTGCCAGTTAAACTTGATGCTGGGAAGCACCTGCCCATCCTCCATACAGAGCAAGATGAAGTTTGAGTCCTTATCCTCCCTGGGTATTGCATTTAGCCATATCCAGCCCTGCCGCTAAAAGAATGAAGCAATAATGATGACATGTCAGTCAGTTACTAAGACAGAGAAAGCAGTTGGAGAAGCATCAGGGCCTTTTCATTACTCCTGCAATAATACGAAACGGATCCCTCAGTTTGCCCTCGCATATGGTTTACCCAGTTTATAATTAATCTGACTGAGATGAGCTACCAAAGGGATGTTGTTTATTGATTTTTAGAATAAGATATGCTTTAAAGTGCAGGGGTGTGTGTGTATGTTTCCTTCATCAAAAAAAAAAAAAGATTCTCTTAAAGAGAGAAATTTTCTGTCTGTACCATTGGGTTTTTCTACAGATCCTTTTTGCATTTTCTCTGCCACAGGATTGAATTGTCATTGCTTGGCTCTCAAGAAACAAGTTGTATATTTTCTGCTGCATGAATCATTATAAACAACAGCTTTGGGAAGGCATTCTAGGGCCAGTAATTATACTGATGAAACAGAAAGACTGTATTCCAAGTGAGGTTAATTTTAGCAGAAGTCAGATAAAAATGTTGTTGACTAACAGCAAATATGCTGGCAATAGAGCCCAAATCACTGGTGCCAGTGACTTGTTGTTTGGGCTGAAAAGTACCCAGGGTTACCACAGAAAGCCATATTGCACCTCTGGGCAGGCTTCAGTTGCTTAAAAGTTTGAAGTAGACATATTGAGCTGATTACATAATAACTCTGAGAAATCACAAGTAAAAAGTAATCCTAAATTAGAAATGTGACTGAGAATATAGAATGCTAACAATTTAAAGTCTCTGTGTGTGTGTTGTGTGTGTGTGTGCGTGCACACGTGTGTGCGAGAGTGAGTGTCGGGGTGGAGAGAGGCTCGTAACCTATGTAGTTGATAACTGACACAAACATGTTTATTTCTCCACAGAGTAAGCTCTTCGGTGAAGGAAATTTCCAAATGGAGAAAAAAATATATTGCATCTTATTATGAAAGCAGTTTAGATGTCTTTAAAAAAATCCATGTTTAAATTTTGTTCAGAATTCTGTTTTCTACAAAGAATACAATTCTTTTAGGAAATCAGCTAGGCTCCTTGTAGCCAGCATCTCAACTCAGTTTGCAGAAATGAGTGTTACCAGATGATTCAACAAATGAGTCCTTCTAGAAAAAAAATTAAGGCAGAAAACACAAAGGTAATTGGTAAAGAAGTCTGCAACTAAAGAGAACTTTGGCATAAGGAGGAAAAATGCAGTTATATTCTCATTGGAAACATACCACATGTAGCTTTTCTCTTCGTTTTTTCTCACGTGGAGAAAAGAAGCAGAAACTCTGACCACAAAAATCTTGAGTACAAAAGAATGTTTTCCCTACGGTTAGTTTGAATCAGTTAGGCCAGGGTAGTATACTGACTTGGCATCTGGTCTAGAGATTAGAGATCAGTCGACAGAAAAACAATTTATTAGTAAGAAAAAAATTTCAAATTAATCAAAAAAAGAAGGAATGAACCATGGTACTGAGCTATTTGTGGGTGGAAACACTATTTCAGAATCTACTGGATAAGGAACCTTTAAGGATATCACTAGGGGTCTGGCCCTCCCCATCCTCTCCCACACACTCATTCATTCCTTGCTTCTGATTTTTCCAGACTGACTTAAATCTGCTTCAGTCTCTTTGCATGTGTCAGGCAAAATGGCCATGTGTTAGATAAACAAAACTGGTAGAAAGAGATTAAATTTCTCCACATCCACATATCAACCTTAGACAATTCTTTACTTGTCTCTTATTGGGCTATAAGCTCATTCTTGAAAAAGCTTTGTGGCCAGGGCTATTGATACTTGGACTGGCCCAGTGTAGTAGGCTGAACCACTGGGCTCTGTGAATATGTTGCCATAAAACGCAAAAGCGACTATGCAGATGTGATTAAGCTAAGGATTTTGAGATAGCGAGAGTATCCCGGGTTATTTTGATAGGCCCAATGTAGTCACAAGATTCCTTATAAGGAGGAAGGCAGAAGGATCAGAGTCAGAGAGAAGGCGATGTAACAATGGAAATCAAGGTCAGAGAGAAGGGAGAGTCTGGAAGAGACTAGGCTTCTGGCTTTGAAGATGGAGGATGTGGTCATGGGCCGGTGAGTTCAAGGCAGACTCTAGAAGCTAGAACAAGCAAGGAAATGAATTCTCCCTGCAACCTCCAGAAGGGTCGCAGTCTTGTGACACCTTGATTTGAATATTTCTGACCTCCAGCACTGTATGAGAATAATTTGTGTTGTTTGGGCCACTAAACTTGTGGTAATTTGTTGCAGCAGCAATGGGAAACTCATGCACCCAGTCTGTGCCCAAACTACTAGGGGAACCAGGGCACAGTGATTGGTAGCCCAACTAGGAACCCATGAAGGATGGGGGAGAGGTGATTTTTCCAGAGGGACACTGGAAAACAAAAACAACATATGTATCATATTAATCAAGAAAATTTGATGCTGAGCAATCCGAAAGTTGGGGAGAAAACTTTAGAAGTGCAATTGGAAGAAAGGAACCAGGACCCTTACAAATGAAATTAATGGAATCCATTTGTAAAGCCCCTTCAGAGCTTGTTTTCTCTGGACTTTGCCCATCTTTTGCTCGTGTCTTCCCCTGGGAGGGAGGATCTTTTGGAATGGTTTGCATTATTTTGGTGGACATATTAGGATGAATCAGTGATACTTATCCTTGCAAGGAAGAATCAGTCACACTTGTCCTTGTAAGGCATATCTCTATGAACTAATATATTTAAATTAATAGCTGTTCCTAAAGTGTTCATTTCTTATGTTTGGCTATATGGCTTGGAGAAATGAATCATGATAGGCAGATATGTTTATTCAATGTAGTTTGAAGATGCTAGCTGGCTTAAAGCTAGGGCTCAAGATGAAGAATTAATTTATATTTTGAATAAAGCCAAAAAAAGGAGTATCTCTCCCACTTATCTATGTTCCCTACCATCATTTTTTAAAAATTCAGTTTCTTCTAACTACAGTTATTTGTGAAAGCTATCAATGATTTTTGCCACATTTAAACACTACCTTTTCTCTTGTTAATGCTTATTTATTTATTTTTATTCAGGTATAGTTGATTTTCAACATTAGTTTCAGGTGTACAACATAGTGATTCAAAATTTTCATAGATTATACTCCATTTAAAGTTATTATAAAATATTGGCTATATTCCCTGTGCTGTACATTATATCCTTGTAGCTTATTTATTTTATCCATAGTAGTTTCTTCCTTTTAATCCCATACCCCTGTCTTGCCCCTCCCCACTGGTAACCACTAGTTTATTCTCTATATCTGTGAGCCTGTTGCTGTTTTCCTATATTCATTTGTTTTATTTTTCAGATTCTGCATATTAGTGATTAACATACAATATTTGTCTTCCTCTGACTTATTTCACTATGATTAATACCCTCCAGGTCAATCCATGTTGTTGCAAACAGCAAAATTTCTTTCTTTTTTATGGCTGACTAGTATTCCACTGAATATATATATATATATATATAT
>NW_020173396.1:2116470-2157696 GCF_003031525.2 Neophocaena asiaeorientalis asiaeorientalis | reverse complement strand
CATATCTTGGCTATTGTAAATAGTGCTGCTATTAACATTGAGTTGCAAGTATCTTTTCAAATTAGTATTTTCATTTTCTTCAAATATATACCCAGGAGTGGAATTGCTGGACCATATAGTATTGGGTTGGCCAAAGGTTTGTTCAGGTTTTTCTGTAACGTCTTATGGAAAAACCCGAACAAACTTTTTGGCCAACCCTATAGTCTATTTTTAATTTTTTTTTTTTTTTGGCGGTACGCGGGCCTCTCACTGTTGTGGCCTCTCCCGTTGCGGAGCACAGGCTCCGGACGCGCAGGCTCAGTGGCCATGGCTCACGGGCCCAGCCGCTCTGTGGCATGTGGGATCTTCCCAGACTGGGACACGAACGTGTGTCCCCTGCATCGGCAGGCGGACTCTCAACCACTGTGCCACCAGGAAAGCCCTATTTTTAATTTTTTGAGGAACCTCCATACTGTTTTCCACAGTGGCTGTACCAATTTACATTCCCACCAACAATGTACAAGGGTTCCGTTTTCTCCACATCCTTGATAACATTTGCTATTTGTGGTCTTTTTGTTGATAGCTATTTTGACAGGTGTTAGGTGATATCTCACTATGGTTTTGATTTGCACTTCTCTTATGATTAGCATCTTTTCATGTTCCTGTTGGACATCTGTATGTTTTCTTTGGAAAAATGTCTATTCAGGTGTACTGCCTATTATTTAATTGGTTATTTGCTTTTTTGATATTGAGTTGTATGAGCTGTTTATATATTTTGGATATTAATCCCTTATTGTTCATATCATTTGCAAATATTTTCTTCCTATTTAGAAGGTTGTCTTTTCATTTTGTTGATGGTTTCCTTTGCTGTGCAAAACTTTTAAGTTTAAGTAGGTTCAATTTGTTTATTTTTGCTTTTGCTTCCTTTGCCTTAGGAGACAGGTTAAAAAAAATATTGCTACATCAAAAAGTGTTCTGCTTATATTTTCTTCTAGGAGTTTTATGGTTTCTGGTCTTACATTTAGGTCTTTAATCCACTTTGAGTTTGTTTTTGTATATGATGTGAGAAAATGTTCTAATTTCATTCTTTTACATGTAACTGTCAGTTTTCCCAGCATCACTTATTGAAGAGACTGTGCTTTCTCCATTGTATATTCTTGCCTACTTTGTCATAGATTAATTGACCATAAGTGCATAGGTTTATTTCTGGGCTCTCTATTCTAGTCCATTGATCTATGTGTCTGTTTTTTTTTTTTTTTGCCAGTACCATACAGTTTTGATTACTGTAGCTTTATACTATAGCCTGAAGTCTGAGAGCATGATACTTCCAGCTCTGTTTTGCTTTCTCAAGATTGTCTTGGCTTTTTGGGGTCTTTTGTGTTTCTATACAAAATTTAAAATGATTTGTTCTAATTCTGTGAAAAATGCCTTTGGTATTTTGTAAAGGATTGCAAAAATTGAATCTGTAGATTGCCTTGGGTAGTATGGTTATTTTGACAATAGTAATTCTTCCAGTCCATGAACATGGTATATCTTTCCATCTGTTTGTGTTGTCTTCAATTTCTTTCATCAGTGTCTTACGGTTTTATGAGTAGAGGTCTTTTACCTCCTTAGTTGGATTTATTCCTAGGTTTGTTTTTTTGATGTTATTGTAAATGGGACTGTTTCTTTAATTTCTCTTTCTGATAGTTTGTTTTATTAATATTTTTCTTTAAATAACTCATTTTTAACTTTCCACAAAGAAAAGGAAATTTTAAAAATTAATACATAACTGTTAAAATTAAAAAGTTCATTTGTCACCTAAAATCATTTCATATACCACTAGTTTTTCAGATTTAAAACTTTTGAATACTCTTTTTATTCACAGAGAGAATAGTGTTAGTTAACTTTCACCCTAACTATGCTAGTAATCTAAAAGCATAGACATCAGCCTTTGGCTTCTAATAAAGGCAGAGTAACATTCCCATGAGTAATGGGACTAACATTCCCATTAAGAACAATGAAATCTTTGGGAGAAAATAATCTTTTTGAAGGCATCATAGAGCTACCAAGTCTGCAAAGAATTGTAGGACTAAGATTCAGGACAGGTAAACCCAGAAAGATGAGCTCAGAATTTGGAGTTGCTTTTCCCACAGTGATACTTGCCAAATCCAGAAATGTTGGTTGAGAACCTGTAAAGCTGAGCAGATGTTTCAAAAGGCTCATGTGGCCAGGGGTAAACTGGAAGGAAGGAGGTCTCTGATAAACTTCTAGGTGTTGGGTTGGTATCTCATAGATCCATCCACTACCCAAGTAAGGGTATATAGAAATTAGGCCAGTGCTCTCAGGTACTGAAGCCCAGCTTCAAAAAATTTTAATCCCTTGTTTTATTAAGCAAATCCAGAATTGCAGTGTTCATGGTCCCTACCAGAAATAAAGGTAAATTCTCTTTGGAGAAAGATGACATCATCATGGGGCTCACGTTACATCTATTATTTTCAATTGACAGTATCTGGCACTCAGTAAGAAAAGGCATATGAGGAAACTAGACAATATAACTAAAAACTATAAACAGAAACAGATCCACAGGGGAGCTACATAATAGAATTCAAAACTATATGCATAATTTGATTAAGGAAATAAAAGAGAGGATCTAGAACTTTTGCAAAGAACTGGAAATAAAATGAAAAGAAATGAGAAATATAATGTCTAAAACTAATGGCTCGAAGTTTGCACTTAACAGAAGATCAGATACCACTGAATGGAGAATTGATATCAGAGGAAGGTATCTAGAATGAAGCACAAAGGAACAAAACATTGGAAATACTGAAAAAAATGAAGGACACAAAGGAGATATAGAAAAAAGTAATATGTATATTGTTAAAGTTACAGAAGCAGGAGAAACAGGACAGAAGAAATATTTGAAGAGATAATGGCTAAAGATTTTTCCAAAGCTGATGAAAGACATCAAGCATTTGTTTGAGAAGCATTACAAACAAACATCAAACAAGGTAAATACAAAGAAAACCACACCTAGAGACATCATGGTAAAACTGCTGAAAAGAAATGATCAAGATAAAAAAAAATTTTTTTAAGTAGCCAGAGTAAAAAGGTAAAAATTCGAAAACAACGGACTTCAAAAAACAGTGAATAGTATTTTCCAAATCACTGGAAGAAAATAATTTCCAACCTAGAGAAAACGAATATAAGATAAAGACTTTTTCAGACAAATAGAAACTGACAGAATTCATCACCAGAAGATCTGCACTAAAGGAAATAGTAGAATTATTCAGGTAGAAGAAGATCTGAGATGAAAGCTCAGAGGTGCAGGAAGAAATAATGGGCACTGAAAGGGGTACATCTCAATGAATACTGACAGTATGAAAAAATAATACTATATAAACATATAAATAAAATGCATATACTTTTAAATTATGTAAGATGATTTAAGTTGAGAGAAGGGATGAGTGAAATCAAATTGTTGTAAGGTCCTTGCATTATCTGGAAGGCGATGAAAATACTTTTTTATTTTAGGCTTTGCTAGTCAAAAACAATTGTTATGACCTCTAGTAACCACTGAAAGGACATTAAAATACTGTTAAAACTATGAAATTAATAAAGGTGGGAGTTAAAATTTTAAAAAATCAGTCCAAAATAAGAATGGAAATACAAAAAAAGGAATATAAAATAGTTCTACAACCAACCCAACAGCAATGAATACTTTTAGTTCTCAGATTGTGATATCTAAGTACCATTTCGCTTTGAAGGAACAAGAGCATCGTGCAGAAATATCTGGTTCAAGGAAACACTCAAGACTAGCCTTGTTACAGCAAACAACAAGAAAGCTACCAAAGGCTACTGAGGTGTCAAATGAACTCAAGAGCCAACCTGAACTGATCTTCACCGGTTTAAGTTGGAAAAATTGCTAATAAATAAGAATAAAATCAAATATATTAAAATCCATCAGTTCAAAACAGTATTTTTTAAAAGTCTCCAATAAACTAAGAGATTGCCTTTCCAGGACACAAGGGCACCAACTCATTCTAAATAATGATAAATACAGAGGAAGTATCAAGCATTTATTGTATTTTTCCTACAAGGACCATACCTCAGTGTAACCAAGTGGTTGATAAAGAGAAATTACTCCTTATAAAGATATATTAACTAATCAAGAAGGAATGATAAATAGAATTAGCAAACCATATTTTAAACCCTTAATGAATTAATGGACCTATGAACCAACTATCAATGGTTCCTAGCATTACATGAAAAAAGGCAACCGAATATCGTGTTCCTTCTAATGGAAGCACACAGCAACTCTGATGAAGTTGTCTTGCAAAAACAAACAAACAGGGCTTTCCTGGTGGCGCAGTGGTTGAGAGTCCGCCTGCCGATGCGGGGACACGGGTTCGTGTCCCGGTCCGGGAAGATCCCACATGCCGCAGAACAGCTGGGCCTGTGAGCCATGGCCGCTGAGCCTGCGCGCCTGGAGCCTGTGCTCTGCAACGGGAGAGGCCACAACAGTGAGAGGCCCGCGCGTACGGCAAAAGCAAGCAAACAAACAAACCCCCCAAAAAACCCAACCTGAATGAGATTAGGCTTCTAGATATTACTATCAATTTGTAGGAAAAAAAAGAGACAAGAACATGTTAAAAAGACACCTTGAGGATACAAATGGCTGAAGTCAGACTGGGAAACTCCATAAGATAAACAACCTGGTTTCTTCAGCAATAAAATTTCAAGGAAAAAGTAATTAGATATAGTTGGGAGCTGTAAATTATTACAGATGCAAAAGTCATATTAACTAATTGTAATTATGTTCTTTGGATCCAAATACTGACAAAAGAAACTTAAAAAAATAATATTTATATGCCAATTGTGGAAATATGAACACAGAATGAATATTTGATGATATTAAGGAATTACTGTTAATTTTTAAGGCCTTATGAAGGAATTTCAGCTATATTTTAAAAGGAAAGTGTATTTTGGAGCTATGTAGTAAATTATTTACAAACAAAATGGTCTGATATTTAGGGTTTACCTCAAAATAATCTGAAAGTAGGGAAGTAGGAAGAAGTTTAGAAGAAACAAAAAATTACATGATACTTTTTGAAGCTGTTGATGATGTGAACCTGGGAGATCATGGCACAGTCTGTCTATTTTATATGTGTAAGGAGGAATCTGATTCCATATTTTGATGTTTGACCATTGACAGCCTTTAAGCCTCGCCCCTCCCTCTTCCCATTGTACTCCAGTTCGAGACAAGCTGGTGAGAAAGACTGGCATTCCCTCCTTTGGCACTCACGGAAGATTCAAACCACACAAGCCCTTTCCCAAGCATACAAGCCATCACCACGTCCCCAACTCCCAACCACAATAAGAACCTAGGCCAGTCTACCTTTTTTTCCGCTCTCAAGCCACTTCAAACCTGTTGGAGGCCTGTCCTCTTTGCCCCAGAGAACCCAAATCTGTAGCCACTTGGTCAGAAGGGCAGGGGCTGGCCTGGGAACTCCACTCGCCTCTGGCGTCTGAGGTGCAGGTAGTCTTGTTGGGGACGATACCCTTGCATCTGTGCTGACTCGGTGTGGTTAGTGTCAGCATTGTGTTGTAGTGTACAGCACACCAGCTGTGTCAGGATAGCTCCTCATTCACTTCTCCCATAGAGACATCACGACACCCATCTTCTTCTCTAAATATACTTCACAGAGTGACGAGGAGGTTTCCTGTATACAAAAAAAAAAAAGGAAAAGAAAGTTTAGGTAGATCAGAAATCATAAATGTAATTAAATGAGTCTAGAAAGCAAGTCCTATCTGGGGAAAGAAGAGGAAATATGGAGAGAACAGCACTGCAGTGACTCAGCTCCAGCCTAGATTATTCTCCTAGGTTCCTGCTTTCGCTCTCTGACACAGCTAAAGTTGTTCTTTATGCACTGACGATTTCAATGTTAAAAGTAACTTCAGGCAGAAAACAGAGTATAAAGTAATCCATCCAGGTAGCATGTTTTATTGGGTGTCTACATAAGCCAGGCACAGTTCTAGTCACTGAGCATCCACCTGTGGCCAAGGCTAGACCTTGCCTCTGCCCTTATGGGGCTTACAGTTTAAAAAGGTGCTTGCTGTTGGGTGGGGTGGGACAGATCCAAAAATGTTAGCTACGTAATTAATTAACATCTACAATTGTGATATGCGCTACAAAGAAAATAAGCAAGGAACTGAAAGGGAATAACGAGGAATGATGACCTCGATGGTGATGATGAGGAGTGGAAGAAGCAGGGCCAGGCTTTGTGGATTTGCTCAGCACTGCATGCTTAGAAGGGCCCCAAGCTTGGTGGAAAGCACTGCTGTCTCCATCTTCAAATTCTCAGTAAGTTTTGTTTTTTTTTTTTTTTTTTGTGGTACGTGGGCCTCTCACTGTTGTGGCCTCTCCCTGTTGTGGCCTCTCCCGTTGCGGAGCACAGGCTCCGGACGCGCAGGCTCAGCGGCCATGGCTCACGGGCCCAGCCGCTCCGTGGCACGTGGGATCTTCCCGGACCGGGGCACGAACCCGTGTCCCCTGCATCGGCAGGCAGACTCTCAACCACTGCGCCACTCAGTAAGTTTTGAACAAGAACCCCTGCCTGCATTTTAATTTTTCCCTGGGCCCTGCAAAGTATGGAACTGGTTCTGGGAAAAAGCATTCCAGTTAGAAAGAACAGCCTGTGCTCAGACTTGAGGCGGGGAAGAGCAGGTTGTATGAGAAGGAAGGACAGGAAGGCTGAGGGGAAGGAGGAAGGATCAGGGTAGCACGAGGTGAGGTTAGAGGCAGGCAGAAGCTCTGGCAGCTGTGGGAGTGGACTCTCTGCCGTTGCCATAAACTCAAGTGTTTCCAGTGGCTCCGGGACACTCCCTTGAGAAGTTCTCCTGGAGACGCCTTTCCAGAGAACCCATCACTAAACTGGGGCTCAAGTCCTGGATGCGGGCCAACAGTAGATAGCGGTTGGAAGGCAGCCAGTGACTTGAGGCTTCCTGTTGATGTTCTCATCTCCAGGCAGAGGCAGCTAGGTCCGGAGGCAGAGCCCACTGTGGCCAGTGCCGGGATCCAGCCTTTGGAGGCCTATCATCAGGGGCCCAGGAAGCTGTGAGCGCCAAGTAGAAGGATCTTCAAAATGCTTAGGAATTCTTTTTCTCCATGTTCTTGCTTTAAAGTAACGTTTCAAGTCCTGGGTTCGTTCTTTGTAAGAAATCTGACATTTTAATTGAGTCTGTTTTGATTTGAAGAAACTTTTTTTTCTAAAACTGGTTGGCTGTTACTGTTACCTTTTGAATAGCAAATAGCGCCATCAAGTGATGAGTATCTGAAATCATTTGTAAGTTTCAAGTGTTTTTCACTGTATCCAGGTCAGGACATTCTAGACCTTTTTATCATGTGAAAAGCAGCTACTGTACTTTTTATTTCTTTCAAACTGTGAGATGGCCAGATATCCAGGAGACAGGGTTTTAACAGAGCTATCTTAGAATTGGTGGGGGAAGGGAAGTTGCTATCAACTGCTTTTTCTTCCCCTTGGGAATCCAGGAGACCCTTGGAGAGAAGGCCCAGGGCAGTAAGAAGGTCGTGCAGGAATCATCCTACAAGGTATTCCTCTAACATGTCTAAATCTGAGACCCCTCAGCATTGGGAACCCCAGTCCCGTGGTTCTCCTGAGGTCCCTCGCCTTAAGTAAAGGGGACAGGGTAGCAACTGAGCTGGTACAAGGTGGCCTTGGTAGGCTTATATACCCTCAACCCCTGCCATATCTCTATGGAAATGGGGAATTGCTTGGGGGGTGTTCCTCTACTCACCTGAAAAATGAAGTTTATTATTAAGACTAATGAAAATGATCCCTGCTATTGTTGAACAGCTACTATGTGCCACACACTTTAAACACATTCTTGTACTTAATTCTCACAACAAGTCAAATAAGTAGCTATTACAATTTTCTACAGTTGCTAAAAGCAAAGCTTGGAGAGGTTAGGTAAGTTACATAGGGACTGAGGTCTTAATGGCAGGCAGTGGCAGCCTAGAATTTGTACTCAAGTCTTCCTCATGTCAAAGTCCATCCTCTCTTTGGTTACCCCATTCCTTGCCAAGGAAGCCTCTTTTCCCAATTGTCACAGAGCTGGAGCAGAGCTGGGGCAGCACTCAGCATTTTGTCCTCTTTAGATCTGCTGAGTCCTAGTTGGCTCAGCGCTTACAGGAAGCAGATGGAAGAGACACTAGGATCCGGCTGAGCTGAAAAGAGACAATCAAGCCCTGCTCCTTCCGTCCTTTTCACATGACATTTTGTTAGGCAGTTTGAAATGTTATTAAAACCTGGCCCCTAAAAGGCAAAGATTAGTCCAGCCTAGTTCAATGGATGTATGCGTTTAAAACCTAGATCGGTTGCATTATGTTTAAAAATGCTGACCAGTTCTGCACAATAGGTTTTGTTTTCAATACCAGATGGCTACCAATACCCAGCCAGATTCTCTCAGAGTATACAGGATTTCTTGGCAGTAAACTGGACGTTTTGGGAAGTGTGTTAACTCTTTCTGACCACTGGAGTGGTAGCTGATGCTTTCAACACATTCACTCTCAAAAGGCTTCTCCAGTGTTGAAGACAGACTCATTCAGAAAATTCAAAACTACTTAACTGTATAAGAAAGAAAAGTCATTACTAAAGTTAAGGAAGAAGTTATGTTCCAGGAAATTAAAATGGTGCATTAGACACAAGAAATAATGTCTCTAAATTGGGTTTAACGGTGATCAATAAGGTGAGTGAAAATAATGATCCAGCTAGACTGGCCTCCTTTCTATGCCCTGGCCTTGGTGAACCCTTACCAGACTCTAGACTTGTACATATGTGTTCCCTCTGCCTGGAGGGTTGTTCCCCTACACCTCCACGGTGTGGTTGTCTTTTGCTCTTCCCCTTGGCCTCACTGCACTTGCTATGTCCTCAGAGAGGACTTCCGTGAGTGTTCTGGTCACTGGCTACTCCTTTACCTGGTTTGTTTCTCACAACACGACATTCTGTTGTTGCCCATGTGTTTATTTCCTGCCTCCTTCTCTGGAACAGGACGTCCGTGAGGGCAGGATCTAGCGTTTGGTTCAGTGCTGTGTCCTCGTCTCCTAGACCATAATGACTGGCACATTCAGGGGATCAATAAATATTTGCTAAAAGAATGAATGGTTGACTATGTCTCGATAGTTGATGGTACTTTAAAATCATGATGTCTCTTTAGAAAAAACTCAATTTTATCTTTACATTTGATCTTCATCATTGTGAATGCTTTATTTCTAAAACAGAAGTTGACCCACACATTATGATACATTAGAGATAGCAAGCAGATGTGTGGGACTATAGATTTTTTTCTCTTTTTGAGGGACAAAAATGAAAGTACAGTGTAACATGGTGATTCAGGGCAGAAATAGCCTCGAAGCAATAAAGACAGGAATCAGCCTTCACATTTACCTGAGAGAGAAAAATGAGGACAGAAAGAACAGAAACAAATCTATTACTATATTGAGAATTCATATTGAAGGGCTTTTGACTGCATTAATGATAGCAGAGATGAAAAGTAGTCTGAAAAACACTGGGGAATGGAGAATAATATTGTGGTTTTTACGTGAACTAGGTTTGAAAATTCTTCACAGTCCGGTTATTTCTGCAAGATATATGCTGGGTTGCATTTTGTGAGACTAGGCTAGATTATTGGAAATAGAAAAATAAGTTCAACATTCTAGATGAAGAGAAAAAGAAAAAGGCAAATCCAGGAAAGGACAGGAGGCCGTCTGAGCCCAGCTCTGCTGATTCTGTGACCAGGGCCACCCAGGGCCCGCCCTCCGTGGTTGTTGGATCATCACCCAAAAGCAAGGGGCAGAAGACAGGCGACGTCCCTGTGTCCGGTGCAAATTCCTGTGAAATATGCCTAGAAGTATTCAAATCCAAAAATGTACGTGTGCTGAAATGTGGGCACAGATTTCACAAAGTGTGCTTCAAGCAATGGCTTAGGGAGAAGAGCACTTGCCCAGCCTGGCCTGGCTCGTCATCTCCCGTCAGAGGAGTAGCCTGCCCTTCTGGAAGAGGCCCACCCACTATTCTAGGTAGTTACAATTCACTAAAGAGTATATACTGTTTGTTGAGTTGGAAGAATAACAATATACTACCTTTGATACAAAAAGCAACATGTGAAGATTCTTTGCACCGTGTTTCACAGTGCTAATAAATGGAAATCGTTAATACAGTTGACAGTAAGTAATTTCCCAACCCTGACTAGCTACTAGCTACTTAATAATCGCCCACTAGCTACTTAATAATCGCCCACTGGTGGCTGATAAAGTTATGTGTGACCACATCCTTACATTGCTGGGGCTGCTGCAGAGGTGCTCTCTGAGATGGAAGGAAAATATGGCGAGTGCCTCAAAGCAGGACTTAAATTATAAGTAGGCTTGATCTTTTAAAGTGCCCCACTTTAAAGTTTTTTGAGATCAGTATTCCTAAACAAATGCCTCCATTTTTCCTTAAAGATTCTGCGTTTTAAAAAATGGCCTTAAGGAAACCACATTCGAATAGGTTGTAGTTGGTGTTAAAATATTGGCTGATTCAGACCAAAAGATTCATTCAGATCTCCTTCCTCTTCATGTGATTTTGATTTTTCATTTCATTATTTTATTTATCCCCAGTAGATTTATAAGTGCTTGTTTTTCATATTTTAAAGACATAATGATTTTTGAAAATCACACAAAAAACTTATTAACATCAGCCAAGACTTTTTTTAACCCCTAAAACTGAGGCTCCATATCCATTATCCCAGCCCCACATTGGGAACTTACTCTGAATACTTTTCTACTCTCATTAGTGATGTCGTCCCTCTTTATGAGTTAGACAACAAGTGTTTGGGTGTCTCTGTCTAGCACACAGTGGGCACTTTCCTTATCCTACCACCAAAAAGAGACACTTGTGTAATTAGACAGTCCTGAGGAGTCCCTGTTACAATTGTTCGGTGTTTGACATTTGTGTAAAGTAATGCATGCTCTCTTGTACTGTGGCCTGAGAACAAAACTGTAACTGCATTAGAAACTGTTAAAAAATTAGTTCTCTTTAGTGACTTCATAGGCAGTAGTAGTAAATACAGAAACATGAATTCTGGACACATTCCATTTCTCTCAAACAGGAAGGGTCAAAAAATGTTTTTCCATGTGTTCTTTGTTACCCCCTAGATGCTCACAGTCCCAAGTTCATGAGCTGATTTGGTCGCTTCCCTCTGCCTTGGTTCCCTGTGAGTTTTGATGTCTTAGTGACTTAGTGCATAGAAGCTTCCTCCATATTTTGAAGGAGGTCCCTAAAACATTGTCTGCATGTTCAGAATAACTGAGGACTTGTAGATATGAAGATACACAGGGCCCAGTTTGTAGCAGCAGGTACAAAGGGAAAGAAGAGCAGCTGGAGAGAAAGAGAACGTGTTTTGTACATAACTTCAAACAAATACTTGTGAACATGCCTTACACATGTCCCGTAAGTGTCGAAATAAAAAGCATTCTAAAAGAAAAAAAGAAAAAGAAAAATAAGTTCAGCATCCTGGTATAATTAGAATAAGAGAAACCAAAACGATGGCACAGGTCTTTCAAAAGATTTGGAGCGATACAGAATTCTGTAGGACTTGGATTGAAAGCCTGAAACTTTGTACTAATCTAGGTAAAGTAAAAGCATATTGAATTATACTAAGAATCACCAAGTTAAAAAAGAAGGAGGGCAATACATTTCAGAAGAAAAAATTATGTGACCTTGATAATACTAAGTGCTGGATGTCTTTATTTTGAATCTTTTGTCACAGATGGATTGACACCAATAGCATATAAAAATATTATGATAGATGGGGAAACCGAGTTTTTAATTATCCCAAATTTATCTCATTTAAAAAAAGTTAATTAATTAATTTTTGGCTGCATTGGGTCTTCGTCACTGCACAGGGGTTTTTCTCTAGTTGTGACAAGTGGGGTCTACTCTTTGTTGCTCTGCACAGGCTTCTCATTGCGGTGGCTTCTCTTGTTGCGGAGCACGGGCTCTAGGCACTCGGGTTTCAGTAGTTGTGGCATGAGGGCTCACTAGTTGTGGCTTGCGGGCTCCAGAGTGCAAGTTCAGTAGTTGTGGTGCACAGACTAAGTTGCTCTGAGGTATCTTCCTGGACCAGGGCTTGAACCCATGTCTCCAACATTGGCAGGCGGATTCTTAACCACTGTGCCACCAGGGAAGTCCCTCTCATTTGTTCTTATATTCTTATTAAAAAACAGTTTACATTTTAAACTAATAAGCTTGTCTTAGCCCAAGAATTTGGCATCTGGATCTATCTTGGTATGGATAAGAACACATTTTATTTGAAATATGTTGCCTGCTTGATTATTTTTTATTTTCCCTTGATCTTCAAAGTGCTTCATTGAAAACCAATTCCTCTCCCATGTTTTGTTTTAAATCCCACTGAAAATCTGGGCAGAGTTCTTGCTTAAGGTCTTCTGCAGCATTTTGGCACCCAAGTGTGAGGAATACCATAGGCTATGATGATATTCTCTAAGCTTCTTCATGGCAGATTGCCTCAGTCACAAATAGGATTTCAGAGCTGGAGAGGCATCGGAAGTTGATGTAGGCATCTGTCGTTCTGACCACATGAAGCTCATCCTCCTATCTTCAGGTAACAGAACACGCACATTTTCCTTGAGAAACCAGCCCTTGATGTGACTCATGCTGGCCACACCCACACGTCCTGTCTTCCTGGCTGCAGTGTTTGGTTCGGGTGGGCACATGACACAAGCTGATCCAATCAGGACTGATCCTGAGACTTTTCAAGCAGCCACAGGCCTTTATTCTTACTGGACCTGGAGCTATGCTCATGATAGCCTGGAGAAATGAAGCCCACATGAGAACTGAGCCTGCTGGAAATGAAGCAACACAGAGATGGAGACAGGCTGCTTCCTGACAACTTATTTGAGCAAGTGAATTCAGCCTGCTAGTTGAGTTCTCATTGAATGGAGAGTCATCTGTCCTAGAGCTTCAGGGTTGGTTCATGGACCAATGCCTATCAATAATGAAGTTTTCACTCATTCATGGTGAAATGAGAAAAATCAGGTTTAAGGCAATGAGTTTTTCAGAGAGCTACCTTTCCAATCTGAAGGACTGATCCTGTTTCTAAGGTTGTATGCTTCCTACAATTTTGATGTTAAAATGTCCTTTCTTTGTGATAGTAGATGATTTTTTAAAATACCCTTACCTGCTATATAAGCTGCTGTAATTCCTGAATATCAATGGATTAACCCAATACATTTCATGTCTTCCTTAAGTAAAATCTGAATATAGGAAGAATTACTCATTCTGGAACATCCTGAACGTTCCAGTTCACTCAGGGATCCAGGCTGCTTCCTTCTGTGGCTCTGCTCTCATCTAGATCCCAAAGTGTTCTCCATCCAGCTGGAAAGGTAGAAAGAGAGGGAAGACTTCAGGAGGGAGGTTTTTATTGGCCATGCCTGGAACTGCAGCGCCTCACTTCTATTTCCATTTCATTGGCCAGAACTCACTATGTGGCCAAACTTAACAGCAAATGTTGCTGAGAAATATAGGTTAGCTATGTGCTCAGGAGGAAGAAGAAGCAGGATTAGTGACAAATTAGCGAATCCCTGCCCCGTTTGGCAAAATTAAGTTTCAAGTCTTGTCACGTCTCCCTTTGTTCTTTGAAAATTTAGTACTGCATAAAGTCCAGAAAACTTGGTAGCCACTGATCTAGTTCAATTTCTTCATGTTATAAATAAGAAAACAAGTTATAGAAGGTTAAATGACTTGCCAAGATAACACAGCTAAAGAATAACACATCTGTACTTAAATGAACCGAAGCCAGGATGGACAGTTCGCATTGAGCCAGTGCTACCCAAACTTCAGTCATTTAAGTCATTCCTTTGTTATTGCATGAATTGTGCCTCCCCCTTCAAAAGATATGTTGAAGTCTCCCAATACCTCAGAATGTGACCTTATTTGGAAATAAGGTCTTTACAAGGGTGATCCAGTTAAAATGAGATTAAGGTTGGCTCTAATCCAATATGACTGGTGTCCTATGCTAACAAATATATATGGAATCTAAGGAAAAAAAAAAAAAAGGTCATGAAGAACCCAGGGGTAAGATGGGAATAAAGACACAGACCTACTAGAGAATGGACTTGAGGATATGGGGAGGGGGAAGGGTAAGCTGTGACAAAGTGAGAGAGAGACGTGGACATATATACACTACAAAATGTAAAATAGATAGCTAGTGGGAAGCAGCTGCATAGCACAGGGAGATAAGCTGGTGCTTTGTGACGACCTAGAGGGGTGGGATAGGGAGGGTGGGAGGAGAGAGATGCAAGAGGGAAGAGATATGGGGACATATGTATGTATAACTGATTCACTTTGTTATAAAGCAGATACTAACACACCATTGTAAAGCAATTATACTCCAATAAAGATGTTAAAAAAAAAAGGGATATTTACACCCAGAGACAGACATGAATGGGGGAAGATGATGTAAAGACACAGGGAGAATGCCATCTACAAGCCAAGGCATGCCTGAGGCTATCAGAAGCTAGGAGAGAGTCATAGAACAGATCTCCTTCACAATCCTCAGAAGGAATCAACCTTGCTGTCAACTTGATTTTTGAAATTCTAGCTTCCAGAACTGAGAGGCAATAAATTTCTGTTGTTAAGCCACTCAGTTTGTGGTACTTTGTCATGGCTGCTCTAGACAACTAATATAACCTTCATGATTTTTGCCACGTGAACTTCTTGCAATTATAAATTAATACTTATAGTTTTTTCCCAAGATGACTCCCTTTTAAAATTGAAATAAATGTAGTACCCTTAGTCCCTTGCCATATAGCTGGGGCCTGTCTGCGTCTTCATGGGCCCATGTCTTCAGTGTGGGTGACAGCCCGCACCTGGCCTCCTTCCCTCGCAGAGCGAGGTAGTGGGACGGGAGTTGCCTCAGTAATGGGGGGAAATTAAGTACAATGGCTGACTGCAGAAGGCAGGCATGGTGCAGGGGATGCCTTACCCCTGCTTGTTTCAGGTAAGTCTGGCATCTCCTTACCTGTGTGGTTTTTAACTGTTAAAATATAAAATTAGTTTCCTTGTATCAACTAAAATCATGTAGTGCCTCTGCTGTTACATGGTCCACACTTTGGAAATATTGCTTCAAGCCAACAGCTCCTGGCCAAATGTGGTTTAGATTTTCTATTCTCTATACCTTTGCTCACACTGTCGCTTCCACCTGCAGTGTCCTCACCTCTTCACTACATTATCCAAATCCTTGAGTGCTCAACAGTGCCTCTTCCTTCAGGAAACCTTCCCAGACCTGGAGGACCACAGTAGCGTCCTCCTCTTCTGGGCCACAGCACCTAGTGTTCTCCCCCTTCATTGACTCTTATGGTGGGACTGTACTGCTTCACCTTCAGCACCCTGCTCTTGGGTTATTATTTACTTCTTCATTGCCCCATGTCATACACATCTCTATATCTTTATGCCCATTTTTATGATTAAACATTTATTGAACTGCAAGGGCATGAGAGATGTGGTAAATGGAAAGCAAGAGAAAAAGAGCAGTGACATCTCAATTTTTTTTTTTTTTTGTAAAAGAACCAGCACTCGTAAAGATGGAAAGGTACTTAGGAGACAGGTCATCTGAGAACTGAAGTAGAAAATACCAGATGGGTTCAAACCTATTCCAGTATCTTAAGACTCCAAACGGATTCTAAAAATGGTCCGGAACATGGAGAGGTGAAGGACGGTAAGTTGTATGTAAAGGGAGATGGCTTTACTTATAAAGAAAAATTGGAATAATAATTGGAAATATAATAAAATCAAATTACTCTGTCCGTCCTCCCAACCTCTTGGATTATTGGATTTGTAGCTTTGTTGGCCTCATCTCTTTGCTGGAACATTTCCTTGCTTGTTGGCACTTCAATCAGGGAATTTCTTTTTGCAGCTTAAAAATGGCAATAAAGGTCAGGTGTGAGAGGAGGCGGAATTCATGCAATGATGTGAGTTGGGCTCTGCAGGAAGAGAGTTCACCTTGTTCCCTTTTGGGAGGTACAGAGGTTTCTCAAGCCCGTTTTCTCATTTCTAGTGTCCTTGAGTTCACTTAGGGTTTGAAATGGTTTTTTTTATTTTTTTTAAAGAATCAAAATCTGCTGAGAGATACAGTATTATATTTCATTTTCTGTAACTGATGCCACAGGGAAATACATATATAATTTTTAACTGGCAGATTTACTGTTTATTTAAACTAGGGATTTGAAATTATTGAGGAAATTAGTAAAGGGTTAAAATTTATACATTTAGTTTTAAAATGATTTAGGTGGGGGGGGGTTGGATAAGGAGTGAAGAATGAAAGCTAAGAGTTTTTCAACACTTAGTTTATGCCAGATATTGTGATTCATCCATCCATCCATGTATCCATCTATCCATCCATTCTTTATCAAATAGGCAATACGTTTGATGGTTTAAAATGTGAAAAATACAGAAGGGTACACAGGGAGTTTCCCTCCCACCTCTGTCCTCCAGACTCCCAATTTCCCTGCTCAGAGGTCACCAAAGTGATATGATCCATGTGTGTCCTTACAGAAATATTTTCTGCATATTAAAACTAATATTTTTCTTTAAAAAAACACACAAATGGTGGTATGTTACATACTTTCTGTATGCTGGTTTTTCACTGAACAAGTTGTTGTGGAGATCATTCCATATAAGTACTCAAAAACTTCCTCATTTTTCTTATAGCTCTGTAATTTTCTTTTGTATGGATGTGAATTTTTGAGCCAGTGCCTGATTTTTGTGTGATTTGGTTATTTCTAAACCTCTGTACTATCCTGTAATGAACAACCATGCATGTGATGTCATTTCCTAATTTTGTGAAGCTGTGTGATACATTTCTTGAAGTGGAATTGCTTGTTCAAAGACTGTGTCCACTTTATGAGATAGATGTTGCCACGTGTCTCTCCTCAGATGCTGTACCAGTTTCTATTCCCACCAGCAGAATAGTAGGATTTACTATCATAGTTTATTTATTTATTTAATTTTATTTTTGGCTGCATCGGGTCTTAGTTGCAGCATGTGGGATCTTTTGTTGCAGTGTGCGGGCTTCTCTCTAGTTGTGGTGTGCGGGTTTTTCTCTCTCTAGTTGTGCCGCGCAGGCTCCAGGGCCCATGGGCTCTGTAGTTGTGGCGCATGGGTTCCAGAGCCGGTGGGCTCTGTAGTTTGCGGCACGTGGGCTCTAGTTGACGTGTTCGAGCTCAGTAGTTGTGGCGCGAGGGCTTAGTTGCCCCACAGCATGTGGGATCTTAATTCCCTGACCAGGGATGGAACCCACATCCCCTGCCTTATAAGGCGGATTCTTTACCACTGGACCACCAGGGAAGTCCCTACTATCATATTTTTTTAATTAATTAATTAATTTATTTATTTATCAGTTGTATCTTCATAAACTTTATTAGCATTTTAAATAAGACTCTGTGTGAGAGTGCTTATTTATATTGAAAAGACCTTGAGAAACAATGGATATAATTTATCTGGAAACAATATTACCTCTTCATAGATGTTCATGTGGAATAATCTGCTATTAGTTATATGTCATTATGACCACATAACTTTAGTTTGAATTTGGAAGAGTTAAGTGATGGTGGTGGGATTTACATTTAAATTTGAATAATTTACCTCCTAAAGATGTTTTCACTCTTATTTTCAACCCCTTAGGAATTTGGAGTTTTCTAAAGAAACCTGCGATAGGGTTCCTGGAACAATTACTTACCTCCCAGCTTGTCTCTAGATGCAAATATGTCTATGCTGAAAATAGCGTTGGGTGAGAGCTCTGACACAGGTCATGTCTGATTTGTCCCTGCCCTCACTCCAACTGCAGGAGCAGCTCATCTCTCAAATTAAGATGGTTACAAGAGTGATGTTCCTGTATATTCCTCTCCCCATGTTCTGGGCCTTGTTTGATCAGCCTTGTTTGATCAGCAGGATGTTTCTGTACATCTTCATTAACAAAACATTCTTTGGGCGTTATTGCATAGCAAGCTTAGTATTTAGCTCCTGAAAATGTTCTCTTCCAGTTTCTTTTTTATATTTCATTTATTTGGTAACTGTTAGATCACCTTGGGTTTCTTTCTTTTCTTTTCTTTTTTTCTAATTATCTAGATGGTTCTAGCCACATTTCTGTGACAAAACAATGAAGAAAATTAGGTGGGGTCAAGTAAAGGAGCCTTGGGAAAGAGAAGTATCCAGGACTCCTGCCAGTGAAAGTGAGAATACAGGTTTTTTCTGCTGATACAGCATGTAAAAGATGTATTGTCTTTTATGGGATCCACAGAATATTTAGACTGAGAGGGACTTGATATCTTCCACACTGAAATGGGATTCTTGGGCTAGAAGCACCATCCAGAAATGTGAAATGTCTGCTAAAGTCTTTTTTTTTTTTTTTTGCGGTACGCGGGCCTCTCACTGTTGTGGCCTCTCCCGCTGCGGAGCACAGGTTCCGGACACGCAGGCTCAGCGGCCATGGCTTACGGGCCCAGCCGCTCCGTGACATGTGGGATCCTCCCGGACCGGGGCACGAACCCGTGTCCCCTGAATTGGCAGGCGGACTCTCAACCACTGCGCCACCAGAGAAGCCCCAAAGTCATTTTTATCAGAGCAGGAACTAGAACACATCATTGACTTGTCACCCTGCTCTTTCTCCCACAGCTGGAAGATGCGTGCCTAGGAATTTTTCTAAACAGAGTTAGAAAACCCAATGCATAATGCTCAATAGCCAAAGCAATAAGCTATCCTTTCTTTTAGAAACTGGGGTTTAAGAAGAAATTTACACACATGTATGGTTTTATTGTGCAGGCAGGATTATTAAAAGGGTAAACCATCTCTTGGAAAAAACTGAGTATAGACATTAATCTCCTTATCTGTAAGTATGGAATTTAGACAAACATCTTAAGAACAAGTTTTGCATGTTGGGCAGGAACTGGTTATTAGAATCAGCCTTGCACTAGAAATGCACTGAACACCTTTTATCTGTGTGACTTAGTGTAATCCCTTAACCCTTCTGAAAGGGTAATAACCCAGGACAAGGCTGTGAGGATCAAAAGAGAGAATGTATAGTAAGTAATCAGTGACTGGCTTATATTAAGAACTCAGCCGGTGGCATATTTCCTGACTTTCAATGATGATCTCCTAGTAGAGATGATAGATTATGTTGAAAAATGCACATATCCAGTCCTCCATGGAATATATAACATATACTGGTACAGTCCTGCATCATCTTTTACTACAAAATAGTTTGAATATAACTAGGCTGCCCAGGTTTAAATCCATCACTCTTTTGATGGAATTACATTTTAGGACAATCTAGGCTGTCAACAATAGGCTCTTTTTCTTTCTTTTTTTCTATAGTCATCATAATTTTTATTTTAGAATAAAATAACAGAAATATTTTTGGAAAATGATATAAATTAGTTTCATCAAAAAGGAAGTTAGGTTGAGTTATTTTTCCTGTTTTCATAGAAGTAGAATGTAAGAGACTAAGAAACCATATTGTCTTAAAAAGAGGAAGGAAGAAAAAAATGCTCTTCATCAATTACTGTGAAGCAAGGACTTACATTTGTCCTGTAATTTTTCCAACAACTTTATGAATAGGCATTATCTCTAATGTACATGTAAGGTAAAAAGCTCACGGAGGTTAAGTAATGGTTCCAAGGCAATGGTTCCAAGTGAGGAACTGGTATTCCACTGAAGAGAAATTTGTGAAAGAAAGGAAAATATTAGTGACCTCACAATTTCGTGCAGGTCTGGCTGTTATATATGACTTTTTTTTTTTCACACACACACACTATATTTTATTTTTTCAAGAGATAAATAAACTGACTCCAAGGATTGTAAATGGATGGCAACAACAAAAGCAACAATGATTGCAATTACGAAACACGAAACACACTCATACTATGGCATAATATTGACATTCAGTCCAGTAATCCTCTGCTGTAATGGCTCCTTTACTTTGCAGTGAAAATTGATTTGTATATTTTTTGCCTCTGAGTCCTTGTGGGACTTTTTTTTAATCAAACAGAAAGTCACAAAAATTATAATCATCCTCATCAGTTCAGTCAGTCCCATGTAATTAATTTTTTTCACCTTGATCTTTTGTTGGCACTTTTATGAATTCATCAGTTTTCCATTAGAGTTCTGAAAATGCTTATTCATTCAGTTCAGCAGTATAGTCAGTTACTAGAAACCTGTACTTGTCAGAGTCTTTTCCATGAATTCCTTGAAGATGAAACCCTTTTATAGGAACATATTTGCAAAAGCATCAGAGTACACCCAGAACTGTCCGTAAATGACAAAAGACTTAAAAATGACCACGGTTAAAGATTTGATGAAAGTTCATAATAATGCAATTGACAAGGAAATTTAGTAATTTCTGAGATATACATTATAAAGTAATAACTAGAATTATGACTTATAACATTATACCAGAACATATAAGATTTTTAGAAATTTTATGTAATGTCTGAACATTTATATTAACATATTTCTATACAAATAACCCAGAGAAAGTTTAGTATTAGTTGTTTTGTTTGTTTGTTTGTTTGTTTATACTGAAGGTTCTTATTAGTCATCAATTTTATACACATCAGTGTATACATGTTAATCCAATTCAGCACACCACAATCCCCACCCCACCATGGCTTTCCCCTCTTGGTGTCCATACATTTGTTCTCTATATCTGTGTCTCAACTTCTGCCCTGCAAACTGGTTCATCTGTACCGTTTTTCTAGGTTCCACATATATGCGTTAATATACGATATTTGTTTTTCTCTTTCTGACTTACTTCACTCTGTATGACAGTCTCTAGCTCCATCCACGTCTCAACAAATGACCCAATTTCGTTCCTTTTTATGGCTGAGTAATATTCCATTGTATATATGTACCACAACTTCTTTATCCATTCATCTGTCGATGGGCATTTAGGTTGCTTCCATGACCTGGCTATTGTAAATAGTGCTACAATGAACATTGGGGTGCATGTGTCTTTTTGAATTATGGTTTTCTCTGGGTATATGCCCAGTAGTGGGATTGCTGGATCATATGGTAATTCTATTTTTAGTTTTTTAAGGAACCTCCATACTGTTCTCCATAGTGGCTGTATCAATTTACATTCCCACCAACAGTGCAAGAGGGTTCCCTTTTCTCCACACCCTCTCCAGCATTTGTTGTTTGTAGATTTTCTGATGATACCCATTCTAACTGGTGTGAGGTGATACCTTACTGTAGTTTTGATTTGCATTTCTCTAATAATTAGTGATGTTGAGCAGCTTTTCATGTGCTTCTTTGCCATCTGTATGTCTCCTTTGAAGAAATGTCTATTTAGGTCTGCCCATTTTTGGATTGGATTGTTTGTTTAATATTGAGCTGCATGAGCTGCTTATATATTTTGGGGATTAATCCTTTGTCCGTTGATTCCTTTGCATATATTTTCTCCCATTCTGAGGGTTGTCTTTTCATCTTGTTTGTGGTTTCCTTTGCTGTGCAAAAGCTTTGAAGTTTCATTAGGTTTCATTTGTTTATTTTTGTTTCTTTTCCCATTACTCTAGGAGGTGGATCAGAAAAGATCTTGCTGTGATTTATGTCAAAGAGTGTTCTTCCTATGTTTTCCTCTAAGAGTTTTATAGTGTCCAGTCTTACATTTAGGTCTCTAATCCGTTTTGAGTTTATTTTTGAGTTTATTTTTGTAAGGGAGTGTTCTAATTTCATTCTTTTACATGTAGCTGTCCAGTTTTCCCAGCACCACTTATTGAAGAGACTGTCTTTTCTCCATTGTATATCTTTGCCTCATTTGTCATAGATTAGTTGACCATAGGTCCGTTGGTTTATCTCTTGGCTTTCTATCTTGTTCCATTGATCTCTGTTTCTGTTTTTGTGCCAGTACCATATTGTCTTGATTACTGTAGCTTTGTAGTATAGTCTGAAGTCAGGGAGTCTGATTCCTCCAGCTCCGTTTTTCTCCCTAAAGATTGCTTAGGCTATTCGGGGTCTTTTGTGTCTCCATACAAATTTTAAGACGATTTGTTCTAGTTCTGTAAGAAATGCCATTGGTAATTTGATAGGGATTGCATTGAACCTGTAGAATGCTTTGGGTAGTATGGTCATTTTCACAATATTGATTCTTCCAATCCAAGAACATGGTATGTCTCTCCATCTGTTGGTATCATCTTTAATTTCTTTCATCAGTGTCTTATAGATTTCTGCATACAGGTCTTTTGTCTCCCTAGGTAGGTTTATTCCTAGGTATTTTATTCTTTTTGCTGCAATGGTAAATGGGAGTATTTCCTTAATTTCTCTTTCAGATTTTTCACCATTAGTGTATAAGAATGCAAGGGATTTCTGTACATTAATTTTGTATCCTGCAACGTTAGCAAATTCATTGATTAGCTCTAGTAGTTTTCTGGTGGCATTCTAGGATTCTCTATGTATAGTATCATGTCATCTGCAAACAGTGACAGTTTTACTTCTTCTTTTCCAGTTTGTATTCATTTTATTTCTTTTTCTTCTCTGATTGCCATGGCTAGGACTTCCAAAACTATGTTGAATAATAGTGGTGAGAGTGGACATCCTTGTCTCATTCCTGATCCTAAAGGAAATTCTTTCAGTTTTTCACCATTGAGAATGATGTTTGCTGTGGGTTTGTCGTATATGGCCTTTATTATGTTGAGGTAGGTTCCCTCTGTGTCCACTTTCTGGAGAGTTTTTATCATAAGTGAGTGTTGAATTTTGTCAAAAGCTTTTTCTGCATATGTTGAGATGATCATATGGTTTTTCTTCTTCAGTTTGTTAATATGGTGTATCACATTGATTGATTTGCGTACATTGAAGAATCCTTTCATCCCTAGGATATATCCCACTTGGTCGTGGTGTATGATCCTTTTAATGTGTTGTTGGATTCTGTTTGCTAATATTTTGTTGAGGATTTTTGTATCTATCTTCATCAGTTATATTGGTCTGTAATTTTCTTTTTTTGTAGTATCTTTGCCTGGTTTTGGTATCAGGGTGATGGTGGCCTCATATAATGAGTTTGGGAGTGTTCCTTCCCCTGCAATTTTCTGGAAGAGTTTGACAAGGATAGGTGTTAGCTCTTCTCTAAATGTTTGATAGAATTCACCTGTGAAGCCATCTGGTCCTGGACTTTTGTTTGTTGGAATATTTTAAATCACAGTTTCAATTTCATTACTTGTGATTGGTCTGTTCATATTTTCTGTTTCTTCCTGGTTCAGTCTTGGAAGGTTATACCTTTCTAAGAATTTGTCCATTTCTTCCAGGTTGTCCATTTTATTGGCATAGAGTTGCTTGTAGTAGTCTCTTAGGATGCTTTGTATTTCTGCAGTGTCTGTTTTAACTTCTCCTTTTTCATTTGTAATTTTATTGATTTGAGTCCTCTCCCTCTTTTTCTTGATGAGTCTGGCTAATGGTTTATCAATTTTGTTTATCTTCTCAAAGAACCAGCTTTTAGTCTTATTGATCTTTGCTATTGTTTTCTTTGTTTCTATTTCATTTATTTTTGCTCTGATCTTTATGATTTCTTTCCTTCTGCTAACTTTGGGTTTTGTTTCTTCTTCTTTCTCTAGTTCCTTTAGGTGTAAGGTTAGATTGTTTACTTGAGATTTTTCTTGTTTCTTGACGTAGGCTTGTATAGCTATAAACTTCCCTCTTAGAACTGCTTTTGCTGCATCCCATAGGTTTTGGATCGTTGTGTTTTCATTGTCATTTGTCTCTCGGTATTTTTTGATTTCCTCTTTGATTTCTTCAGTGATCTCTTGGTTATTCAGTAACGTATTGTTTAGCCTCTATGTGTTTGTGTTTTTTTCCGTTTTTTTTCCCCTGTAATTGATTTCTAATCTCATAGCGTTGCAGTCAGAAAAGATGCTTTATATGATTTCAATTTTCTTAAATTTACTGAGGCTTGATTTGTGACCCAAGATGTGATCTATCCTGGAGAATGTTCCGTGCACACTTGAGAGGGAAGTGCAATCTGCTGTTTTTGTATGGAATTTCCTATAAATATCAATTAAATCTATCTGGTCTATTGTGTCATTTAAAGCTTCTGTTTCCTTATTTATTTTCATTTTGGATGATCTGTCCATTGGTGTAAGTGAGGTGTTAAAGTCCCCCACTCTTACTGTATTACTGTCGATTTCCTCTTTGATAGCTGCTTACAGTTGCCTTATGTATTGAGGTGCTGCTATGTTGGTTGCATATATATTTATAATTGTTATATCTTCTTCTTGGATTGATCTATTGATCATTCCTTCCTTGTCTCTTGTAACATTCTTTATTTTAAAGTCTATCTTGTCTGATATGAGTATTGCTACTCCTTCTTTCTTTTGATTTCCGTTTGCATGGAATATCTTTTTGCGTCCCCTCACTTTCAGTCTTTATGTGTCCCTGGGTCTGAATTGGGTCTCTTGTAGACAGCATATATATGGATCTTGTTTCTGTATCCATTCAGCAGCCTGTGTCTTTTGGTTGGAGCATTTAATCCATTCATGTTTAAGGTAATTATCGATATGTATGTTCCTATGGACCATTTTCTTAATTGTTTTGTTTTTGTAGGTCCTTTTCTTCTCTTGTGTTTCCCACTTAGAGAAGTTCCTTTAGCATTTGTTGTAGAGCTGGTTTGGTGGTGCTGAATTCTCTTAGCTTTTGCTTGTCTGTAAAGCTTTTGATTTCTCCATCAAATCTGAATGAGATCCTTGCCCAGTAGAGTAATCTTGGTCGTAGGTTCTTCCCTATCATCACTTTAAGTATATCATGCCACTCCCTTCTGGCTTGTAGAGTTTCTGCTGAGAAATCAGCTGTTAACCTATCGGAGTCCCCTTGTATGTCATTTGTCGTTTTTCCCTTGCTGCTTTCAATAATTTTTCTTTGTCTTTAATTTTGCCAATTTGATTACTCTGTGTTTCGGCGTGTTTCTCCTTGGGTTTATCCTGTATGGGACTCTCTGCACTTCCTGGACCTGGGTAGCTATTTCCTTTCCCATGTTAGGGAAGTTTTCGACTATAATCTTTTCAAATATTTTTTCTTGTCCTTCCTCTCTCTCTTCTCCTTCTGGGACCCCTATAATGCAAATGTTGTTGCATTTAATGTCCCAGGGGTCTCTTAGGCTGTCTTCATTTCTTTTCATTCTTTTTTCTTTAGTCTGTTCTGCAGCAGTGAATTCCACCATTCTGTCTTCCAGGTCACTTATCCGTTCTTCTGTCTCAGTTATTCTGCTATTGATTCTTTCTAGTGTAGTTTTCATTTCAGTTATTGTATTGTTCATCTCTGTTTCTTTGTTCTGTAATTCCTCTAGGTCTTTGTTAAACATTTCTTGCATCTTCTCGATCTTTGCCTCCATTCGTTTTCTGAGGTCCTGGATCATCTTCACTATCATTATTCTGAATTCTTTTTCTGGAAGGTTGCCTATCTCCACTTCATTTAGTTGTTTTTCTGGGGTTTTATCTTGTTCCTTCATCTGGTATATAGCCCTCTGCCATTTCATCTTGTCTATCTTTCTTTGAATGTGGCTTTTATTGCACAGGCTGCAGGATTGTAGTTCTTCTTGCTTCTTCTGTCTGCCTTCTGGTGGATGAGGCTATCTAAGGGGCTTGATGGGAGGGACTGGTGGTGGGTAGAGCTGACTGTTGCTCTGGTGGGCAGAGCTCAGTAAAACTTTAATCCGCTTGACTGTTGATGGATGGGGCTGGGTTCCCTCCCTGTTGGTTGTTTGGCCTGAGGCAACCCTACACTGGAGCCTACCTGGGCTCTTTGGTGGGGCTAATAATAGACTCTGGGAGGGCTCATGCCAAGCAGTACCTCCCAAAACTTCTGCTGCCAGTGTCCCCATTGTAAAACAAAGCCACCTCCCGCCTCTGCAGGAGACCCTCCAACACTAGCAGGTAGTTCTGGTTCAGTCTCCCCTGGGGTCACTGCTCCTTCCCCTGCGTCCCAATGCACACACTACTTTGTGTGTGCCCTCTAAGCGTGGAGTCTCTGTTTCTCCCAGTCCTGTCGAAGTCCTGCAATCAATTCCCACTAGGCTTCAAAATCTGATTCTCTAGCAATTCCTCCTCCCGTTGCTGGACCCCCAGGTTGGGAAGCCTGATGTGGGGCTCAGAACCTTCACTCCAGTGAGTGGACTTCTGTGGTATAAGTGTTCGCCAGTCTGTTAGTCACCCACCCACCAGTTATGGGATTTGATTTTACTGTGATTGCACCCCTCCTACCATCTCATTGTGGCTTCTCCTTCATCTTTGGATGTGGGGTATCTTTTTTGGTGAGTGCCAGTGTCTTCCTGTCGATGATTGTCCAGCTGGTAGTTGTGATTCTGGTGTTCTCGCAAGAGGGAGTGAGAGCATGTCCTTCTACTCCACCATCTTGATCCCTCCAAAAACCCTACTATCATATTTTAATTAATCTTTCCAACAGTCCTATGAGGCTAGTATTATTATCCCATTTTATAGGTGAAGAAACAGAGGTTCAAAAGAATGAGGTTACTTGACAGAGATGACACAGACAATAACAAACAGAGCCAAAGTTTGAGCCCAGGCTTGTCTGGCTACAAATCTACATTTTTTTGTGCCACACTATGCTCTTGCATCTTATTATTTGTATTGAATTATAAGCACAAACTCCTTTAGAAATGTTTATTAAATTCACATACTTGTAATAAGAAGACTCATCATAGTATTTTTTTTAATTGGAGTATAATTGCTTTACAATGTTGTGTTAGTTTCTGCTGAACAGTGAAGTGAATCAGCTGTATGTATACCTATATCCCCTCCCTCTTGGACCCCCCCCCCACCCCCCCCCCCCCCTCCTATACCCCCTTGGTGTCCATATCCCTCCCACCCCCATCCCTCATCCCACCCATCAAGGTCATCACAGAGCACAGAGCTGAGCTTCCTGTGCTTTATAGCAGGTTCCCACTAGCTATCTATTTTACGCATGGTAGTGTGTGTATGTCAATCCTAATCTCCCAGTTCATCCCACCCTCCCCTTCCCCCACTGTGTCCACATGTCCGTTCTCTGTGTCTACATCTCTGTTCCTCCCCTGCAAATAGGTTCGTCTGTACCAGTTTTCTAGATTCCACATATATATTAAAAAAAAAACCCACAGAATATTTGGTTACTTGTATAAGATCACACAACGAGCTAGTGCTAGAAATGGGTCTAGAAACACTTTTCAACTATTCAGCCCTGTGTTAGACATGAGGTGTGCCAGGGGCTGACCCTGCCTTGAGCTCCAGCAGCAGGAAACAAGCAAGCAAGAACCAAGTGCAGCCATTGCTCTTCTCATTAGGTGGCAATGATCCTTGAACCTCTGAATTCAGGATAGACAATCACTTGTGAGTTAATAATGCTCTTTAATTAACAATTTTTAAAAAATTTAAGTGCATACAGTTTGATTTTTTCTGTAAAAAGGGGTGACAGACTTCTAAGCATGGAGGAGTGAGAGACTGTGGTTACAGTGCAAGATACAAGAAATAGCTAAGTGACCACAGAAGACTACAACTTCCTTAAAGCAGAAATTAGTTGTTTCTTTTTAAAATAAATATTTGATACACCAAAAGAACGTAAGTAGAGTATATGTATGTTATAAACATAATAATAGAACAAACACATGAGGATCTACCATCCATACCTTTGGGATTACCTGCATACTCCTTGCGTATCCCATCTCTGCCTCTCCCAGAGGTGACACTTTTCTAAATTTTGTGGGTTTTAAAAATCAATTTAATCACATGTATATATGTTCCTAAACAATATGTGATTTAGCTTTTGAGGGAGATTCATAATTCCTGGAACATTGCATGAGCTTAACAAACATTTGTTGAAAGAATGAATACATGAATGACTGAATGGCAAGCCAGAAAGCTCAATCCATTCTCTTTCACCTACCATTGAAATTAACAAAGATGTAGTCCATGACTAATACCTCTTTTCTAAACAATGCTCTGTGGTATTTTTTTATGTATATTGCTGTCAATCATAATAAAAGAGCTTCCTATTATTAATCAACATTAAGAGTATAAGGGTGGGACTCTTCAGACTAATGCAAAACCAGCTCTTTTTTATGCTTTGTATGCATGAAGATGGATTTTGATTAGGGTTGTGATCTCTTAAGGGATCTCAGAACTTATTAAAAATAAAAAGACTATGTACCTAACAAAATTTTTCTCTTTTGAAAATGTAAATTAAGTTAATCAAATACTGAAAACACATTACATTTCTCAAATAAAAGGGCTAGATGTACTGTAAACACACCAAATATATCAAACACAGTATACTTCAAAAAGAAGTAAAAGTTCAGAAACTGCCAAAATCTGTAATGAGGGTCAGGTCATTGGCAAGTGTGGTTAACTGTATCCCATCGTCATGGTGCACCCTTAAGCTGACAAGCTAATCAGAGAATGCACTTTCACTCAGTTGTATCAAGAACTGAAATGACTGTGTTTATTTCACGGTCTTGGCTTAAAATGCAAACTCATCAACCAGCAGCATTATAATTAAGTCCTCAAGAAGTAAGAAAGTACTTTTAAAATATGGTGTTAGCACAGCTTGTTCTAGCATGTTAGAAATGAAGCAAGATGAGTTAGATGTTCACAGCTGAAAACATCCTAAGAAGGTACTCCAGGCAATTCAGGATCTTAAAGCTGTTAAACATTTAGTAGACATTCTTCCTGTGCTATTTAAATGGATGTAGGAAAAAACATTATTTGCAGTATGGTTCTCAGGTGAAATCTCATGATAAAAATCAAAGAGGAAGGTAAATACAAAATAACCATAGCAATATTTAACATTTCTTGAGCATTTACTATGTATCTGGCATTATTCTAAATGGTATATGTATTATCTCATTTAATCCTCAAGTAGATAGTATCGTTAGTCTCATTTTACAGATAAATAAACAGGAATAGAAAAATTAATTAACATTCCATAAGTCCCACCAGTGATAAATGATAGGATTTGAACAGTGTAGTCAGTATTAGTTTTCGCCGGCTGCCATAACAAATTGCCACGAATTTAGCAGGTTAAACAATACAAATTCATTATATTCCTATAGGTCACGAGTCTGACAAAGGTCTCACTGGACTAGAATCAAGGTGTCAGCAGGGCTGCATTCCTTTTTGGAGGCTCCAGGGGAGAATTCGTTTCCTTGCCTTTTCCAGCTTCTAGATGCTGCCTGCATTCCTTGGCTCCTGGCCCCTTTCCTCCAACTTCAAAGCCAGCAAAGGCAAGTTGAGCCCTTCTCACATTGCATCACTCTCACCTCCTCCTTTTCTTTCCTTGTGTGCTTTTAAGGGCCCTTGTGATATCATTGCCTACCTGTATAATCCAGGTTAATACCCCTATTTTAAGGTCAGCTGATTAGCAATCTTAATTCTATCTGCAGCTTTAATTTCCCTTTGCCACGTAAGATAACACCTTCACAGTTTCCAGTATTAAGATGTGGAGTTTTGTTTTTGGGTTGAGGGACTTGACTGCATACCACACAGTCTTATTCCAAAGAACATGCTCTTAACAATTTCACCCTACTAGTGGAATGCACAAATGCTAGCATTTATTATTTTGGGAAACCTGATTTGTAGATTTTGGGTTATGTATTGCACAAAGTGAATATGTCTTAAGAGAAAAATCATAGTAATTAACTTGGTGTTACGTCAATGTTATTTTATTTAGAAATGTTGATTTGTTGTAGGCATGCAAGCCTTAACTGTTTTCTGAGTGTAGTCCATTAAGTAGAGGGATGGGCCTCTCACTACTGAGTAGAAAGCCTGGGGAAGCCAAGTTCTGCTGTGAGAGAGTGGCCTGTCTGTCTACTGAACAAGAGCAATCATGCACAACCAAGTTATAGAGGATTCAACTCTGTACCTCCTTGCTGGGTTAATTGGACTGAATCCCCTCTCTACGGCTTCCTGGGACTTTGACTCAACATGTACAGTACATTTATCCCTACAGAGTTGTTCTCTCCCTGATGCTTCTCCAACTTCTTGGCATGTACCCAACTTCACTGATTGGTATTGGCAACTGGATCCTGTTTAAATAATGGACCTCCCTCCCCAATACTCCCTGCCCCACTCCCACATGGCTCTGGTCCACCCTTATCATGTCCTTTAGCTGGTTTAACCCACTACCTGGCTGAGCATTAAATGTGGACATGACATGTGTAGGCTATTCTCAAAAGGTGTGAAGTAAAAAAGGAAAGAAACAGGGAAATAACTTGAAGAGTTATTTTAAGAAAAGGGATTGGGTTCAACCTGGGGGTGTCTGTAGACTAAAGAAAGGAGCCCGTAACTGAGCACACAGAAAGACTAAATTTTGAAAGAGGCAGAAAGGGATTAGATCACTAAGGGTAAATCTGAGAAATTCTAAAAAAAGGTCACTGTAGCTATGCATATGGTAGGGGAGTTTAGGGTTGAAGCCAATGGAAGATATGTGGGAGGAGCCAGAACACCTCTGAAGTCAGGGCAAATCTCAGCTGCAGAGAGAGCTAGGTAAAGGAGTGGGAGAAGTTACTAGTGGCACGTAGAAAGTATTATTGTTTCAGTTACTTATTGGTTGGTGACAAACCACCCACAACAGTGGCTTAAAAGAACAGCTGCGTATTATCTGTGATTCTGTAATCTGGGCTAGGCTCAGCTGGGCAGTTCTCCATGTGGAGATGGTTTCTGCGTTCTTTTGTCTGGTGCCTCAGCTGGGATGCCTGGAACAGCTCAGCCTCGTTCACAGCGTGCTGGTCTCAGGATAGTCAGACTTCGTCCACGGTAGCTGGCTACTGAGAGGGAGCAAGCAGGAGCTGCTTAAAGGGCAGGCCTGGGATCGGCACAGTGTCGCTTCCATCTTACTGTGTTGGTCAGAGCAAGTGACGAGGCCAGCCCAGATTTAAGGTGCACGGAAAATAGATCCTACCTGTTGATGTGGAGAACAGCCGGTGCATACAGGGAGGGGAGGAATTGATAACAGTCATGGTTGAAGTCTCTCCACCACAATTTCTGAGAGTTTGGAGACTCATCTGAAGTCAGAAACTATTAGTTTCCTACTGCCACTGGAACAAATTACTGCAAACTTGGTGGGCTTAAAACAAAGCTTATTTATTTACTTACTTACTCCCTTATACTTTATTCAACTCTGGTCGCAAAATACCGGGAAGCAACAAGGGCAATGCCTCTAACCTCCTGGTTGCACGTCTTTCCCGTCTCCGTCTGTAAATACCTCTGCGCGACACTAGGCTTGTGCTGTCCCATGGCGTCTCTCACGCTCTAACAGCTGCAGAGGATAACATATGGCCATGTAAGAAGTTGAAACAGATGCCTCATTCACAATTCAGTGTTCTCCTTCAATTAGTTTTCCAGCTCACTTGTGCAAATATTGGAACTAAAGTTGTTCCTACTGTTGGTTTTTAAAAACTCTGTCATGAACCAGTGGATCGTAGACAAATTTTGTCTGCACAACTGTTAGAGCTGTGTAAAGTAAAATTTTAAAAGAAAGGCCTTTCTTAAACTGTAACAGTGACTAAGGTCCCTTCTGTTGCCCCAGCTTCCTAAGTCCCAGGCTGTCTTGTCCCCTGGATGGCTGCCCCTGGATCCCCACATCCAGGGCAGTGATGAAGGAAGGGCAGGCCAGGCCAAGCATGAGGAATAAACAGTCTTTACTGGGCTCAGACCAGTAGTCCATGGTTCTTGATCACCTCTGTGTATTCGTTGATTTTCTTTACGTGTTCTTTTCATCCTGTTTCCATAGCCTCATGAGCTGTTTGCTCTTTCAGTAGTGGACCTTGGCCTTTTCCTTTCTCTTCTCCTTCAGGGTGGCCGTCACTGCCTGGTACTTCCAGCCAATCACATGGCACGCCAGGTAGGCAAATATTCGTATAGACTTCAGATGCATAACCTAGAGGGCAGCAGGAATCATCATCCACTTTTCCTTGTCATAGGGCAGCAGGATCCCATCAAACACCTTGTGGTGGTCCAGGGACCCTAGTCTCGCTTGGTCTTGTGGGTCTTGAGTATACCTCGAATGGTCTACCCTTGTTTCTGTAGAAATTGCCGGAAATGCTGATGCCCTCACAGCATACAGACACCACCTTCTGGCCCAGCAGTACTTCCTTGGTCATGATGCCCCTAGTTGGCCAGTAGATGGCATCAGCCATCGAGCTCCATCTGCCCCTCTGCCACCTTCGGCAGCCACCTGGGAAAGCCACATACTTATTATCTTACAGTTCTGGGCATCAGAAGTCTGAAATGAGTCTTATAGGACTAGAATTAAGGTGTCTGCAGGGCTCTGCTGCTTCTGGAAGATCGAGGGGAGAATTTGTATCCTTGCCTTTTCCAGCTTCTAGAGGACACCTGCAGCGTTTGGTTCATGGTCCTTTCCTCCATCTTCAAAGCACATCGCTCCCTCTCTGCTTCTATTGTCCCACCTTTTCTGTTGATTGACCCTTGGGCCTACTTGGATAATCCAGGATAATCTCCTAATTTCAAGACCCTTAACTTAATCACACCTGCAAAGTTCCTTTTGCCATATAAGGTCACATGTTCCTAGATTCTGGGGGTTGGCATGTGACATCCTTGTGGGGGGCGTTATTCTGCCTACAGAAGCTTGACATATGTAATACTGCCGGCAGATGAAGTTGTGAGATTTCTCCAGTAGTACTCAGCTTTGTAGCAATAATGGTAGAGAAAGTAAACTGTTGAACTGATCCAAGTTTAGAGATCGATAGGGTAGGATTAAGGTATAAGGACATTGAGGTAAGAGAATTAGGGAAGCTGGTACAGGTGATTGAGTTGACTGATCAAGGAGCCTGCTAGGGAGGGAAGGAAACCCAGGGGGAGTTTGATAGATCGGGAGAAGAGTGAGCTTCTTCCTTCAACTTCTTAACTCTGTTTCCTCTTTGATATGGCTTTTGCACATCATTGGCCTCCCCTTGAGGGGGTTTCTGAATGGCTGCAGTGAAAGGCCTTTATCTGATTCCCATTACCGAATCTTTCCCCTGTGTTAGTAACACCCAACATTACTGTATTCACGTAGTGGCAACCAGTGTTGGAATTCATGGGTAATTTCTGTGGGGGATCACGTAGGATGAGAGATTACATACTCTACTCAGGGTGGATTTCACCGTGTCCCAAGAAGACCAATGGACATCAGACAGGGGAGAACATAAGTTCTTTTGCGGGACATGAGGTTAACTCTCCTTACAGATTTTTCCTGAATAAATAAAACTAAGGGTTTTTATTCCTCTTAGGAGGAAATCCAGTGAAACGACAACACTTTGACAGAGATTTTGTGATTGTAAAAAATGGCAGTTTGCTTGATCAAGGTCTTGATCGAGGTGGCCTTAAAGTTCCCTTTAGCTTTAAGCAGGTTTCCGCTTGATTTGGTGCCCCTGACCTACCTTTTCCTAGAGCATTTACTTCAGAAAACTTGTCATTATGAGTCCTTTCTCGGCCCTTTGAGAAATAAATCTTTTAAAAAGCCTCTTGCCTGTTTTACAACCCAGGAATGTCTTTCTCAAGGACCTGGGAGCCTTCACTTTGAAATGTAATCATTGAAGGAGATAGAGCCCCTCTCTCGTGGTCTCAGTGAGACGGTAGGAGCCCACCCTCAGACTCCTTGATCCAAGTTGTAAAACTATCTCTTGTCATGAAGATCAGAGGAAGTTTACTTTTCCTTTGGGTAAGGCCAATTAGCAAACACAGGTGGCCTATGATCCCCCCATCCCAACTCTCCAGCCCTTTGTTTCTACGGAGCCAGGCATCTAGACACGGTCTGTGCTCTCTCTCCTGTTGCTGGCAATAGTATCAGAAAAAAATAAACTCTCTGTAAGATTTTTTCTTTAACAACCTTCCAAGAGTGTCAATTCAACAACCACAAGGGCAGAAGGTATGAAGAGAATGAGGGATTGGATTTTTTTTATATTTACATGTTATTACTATTACTTTATTTTGTTATTTTATTGGAGTATGGTTGCTTTACAATGTGGTGTGAGTGGCCGGATTGAGTTGTAAGTAACAAGCAGGTAACAAAGGGCTATGATTTCTAATTCAAGTCACAAGACGACTGCACTCTGATTTACTTCACCTATTACAAGGGCGGGTGGAATATTACATAACTTAATGAGTATGGGCTTTGCTAGGGAAGGAGTAGCTAAGGAATACATATATATATGTATATTTTTTTTGGTCGGATTTTTGGGAGGAGTAGATTTGTATAGAAGAGTGATATCTTAGATATATCACAACCTTAGTTGCAAATGACAGAAACCTGACTCCAAATGGCTTACCCATAAAAGGTAATTTATTGGTCCATATAACTGAAAAGCCGGGGGATAATGATGTATCTGGGGCTCAGACGATATGTTCTACGAACATTTACCAAGTGCCTCCTACGTGTGAAATATAGTTACGGGCACATGCGATACAAATTGTTATCAATAAAGCAGGTAACATTCTGTGCCGTCATGGAGCTTAGAGTCTCGTGTTCATGTCATTGGGACTTTGTCCCTCTCCCTGTCATCAGGGCCTCTTCATTCTCCATTTGCTGGGTGGGTTCTGTGTTGCCTTCTGCTGGTTCATGAGAGGAAGAGAAGCTGGCCTGTGCAGGATGGGGAAAGGGACGACCAGGAGCCCTAGCTTCTTAAGCAGACTTTCAGGCTGCCTTTCTGTTGCTGGTTCCCTTCGTCTACTTTAGAGGTGCCTCGTGCTGTTAATTCCTGAGTCTTTGGGAGAATCTGTGATGTAAATCCAGTTCCTTTTTGGCTTTCCCAGGTACATATTTAGAATTCAGCTTCCTCAAGTCTGTGAAGTCTGTTATCAATGATCCACGTGCTTTCCAGCTTCCAAAAGTTTCTGGCTATTGCTGCTTCCCCTTTTGCCCTTCGTTCTTGTAGTTTTATGCCTTAAAACATTCCCTTTACTGTCATTTTAGTGGGGTTTCAGGAGGGAATGAAATACATGCATTTGTTAAATTTGTGATAGTAATCAAAATGACCAATTGGTTTTCATAAAGTAAAATTTATTGTGTATTTTACTATGATGAGATCAATAGAGGCTTATTGTAGGTAATGCAGAACTGTATGAAGAAAAGGAAATCCTTTTAAATTCCAGAAATACCATAGTTATATGACCACTCAGTGGCTGAACATTTAGGTTATTTCCAATTTTCTGATATTGCAAGTAGCATGTGTTGAAAATCTTTACAGCTAAATCTTGATGAACATCTACAAATATTCCTTTGGAATCAATTTCTATAAAAGAACTTCAGAGGCAAAGAGACTGCATAATTTTACTGTTTTCAAGAAAGACTCTACCATGCATTAACATCTAATGGTAGAAGTTTCAAACCAATAGCAGATGGGGAGCAACAGCAAATAACACACAAGATCAATGTGTTTTTATTTTTGAACTTAACTTTTTGTAAATTTTTTTATGCAGTGGTATATTTAAAAATTATTCTGAATAAGAAGAAATTTCAAATGATTATTATTAACTGAAAGAAAGGAAGCTATATTTTTTAGTAGAAGCAGTTAGAATAAAATAGAAACATAGATGAATATTTCAACTTTTGTGTTTTAATTCTTCATTAATTACTAGCCACAAGGTAAACTTTACCCCACTTTTCCTCTAGTAAGTTACCTTTGTTTATTGGAGGAGCAGAACTTCTCAGCCAGGAGTGAGGACAGGATGAGTGGAATCTGTGCCCTTAGTGGAATGTGAATGTCTTAATAGATTGTCCTTTCAGTTAGTCAGGGGCTGTGTTGCTGCCTTCCTCATCAGCACCGTTATCATTACCATCACTGCTATTTTCAACATGACCCCTTACAATTTACTTTCACAATCACTATCTCATTTTATTTTATTTTATTTATATCTTTATTAGAGTATAATTGCTTTACAATGTTGTGTTAGTTTCTGCTGTATAACAAAGTGAATCAGCTATATGTATACATATATCCCCATATCCTCTCCCTCTTGCATCTCCCTCCCACCTTCCCTATCCCACCCCTCTAGGTCTTCACAAAGCACAGAGCTGATATCCCTGTGCTATACAGAAGCTTCCCACTAGCTATCTATTTTACATTTGGTAGTGTATATATGTCAGTGCTACTCTCTCACTTCGTCCCAGCTTCCCCTTACCCCTCTGTGTCCTCAAGTACGTTCTCTACATCTGCGTCTTTTTCCCCGCCCTGCCACTAGGTTCATCAGTAGAGTTTTTTTAGATTCCATATACATGCGTTAGCATACGGTATTTGTTTTTCTCTTTCTGACTTACTTCGCTCTGTATGACAGACTCTAGGTCCATCCACCTCATTACAAATAGTTTCGTTCCTTTCTATCACCATCTCATTTTAATCTTCAGAGCAATTTCGTGAAGTAGGTAGGACAGATTCTTTTATCCTTCATTTTACAAATGGGGATCATGAAGGACTAGGTCTAAGGGACTTGTTTCCCCAGCTGGAAAGAAGCAGAGGAAGGATTATTTTTTTAACTTTTATTTTATTTATTTTTTTATATAGCAGGTTCTTATTAGTTATCCATTTATACATATTAGTGTATATATGTCAAACCCAATCTCCCAATTAATCCCACCACCAACACAAATCTCTGTTTTTGTGCCAGATTACTGTAGCTTTGTAGTATAGTCTGAAGTCAGGGAGTCTGATTCCCCCAGCTCTGTTTTTTGCCCTCTAGACTGCTGTGGCTCTTTGGGGTCTCTTGTGTCTTCATACAATTAAAAAATTTTTTTGTTCTAGTTCTGTAAAAAATACCATTGGTAATTTGATAGGGATTGCACTGAATCTGTAGATTGCTTTGGGTAGTAAAGTCATTTTCACAGTGTTGATTCTTCCAATCCAAGAACATGGTATATCTCTCCAACTGTTTGTATCATCTTTAATTACTTTCATGAGTGCCTTATAGTTTTCTGCATACAGGTCTTTTGTCTCCTTAGGTAGGTTTCTTCTTAGGTATTTTATTCTTTTTGTATTTCTAATTTTATTGATTTGAGTCCTCTCCTCTTTTTCTTTTTTTTAATTTTTATTTTTGCAGTACACGGGCTGCTCACTGCTGTGGCCTCTCCCGCTGCGGAGCAAAGTCTCCGGACGTGTAGGCCCAGCGGCCTCGGCTCACGGGCCCTACTGCTCCATGGCACGTGGGATCCTCCTGGACTGGGGCATGAACCCACGTCCCCTGCATTGGCAGGTGGACCCCCAACCACTGCGTCACCAGGGAAGCCCCTCTCCCTCTTTTTCTTGATGAGTCTGGCTAATGGTTTATCAATTTTTTTTATCTTCTCAAAGAACCAGCTTTTCGTTTTATTGATCTTTGCTATTGTTTTCTTTGTTTCCATTTCATTTATTTCTGCTCTGATCTTTATGATTTCTTTCCTTCTGCTAACTTTGGGTTTTGTTTGTTCTTCTTTCTCTAGTTCCTTTGGGTGTAATGTTAGATTGTTTACTTGAGATTTTTCTTGTTTCTTGAGGTAGGCTTGTATAACTATAAACTTCCCTCTTATAACTGCTTTTGCTGCATCCCATAGGTTTTGGATTGTCGTATTTTCATTGTCATTTGTCTCTAGGTATTTTTTGATTTCCTCTTTGATTTCTTCAGTCTCTTGGTTATGTAGAAACGTATTGTTTAGCCTCCATTTGCTTGGATTGTTTTACGTTTTTTTCCCTGTACTTGATTTCTAATCCCATAATGTTGTGATCAGAGAAGATGCTTGATATGATTTCAGTTTTCTTAAATTTACTGAGCTTTGATTTGTGACCCAAGATGTGATCTATCCTGGAGAATGTTCCATGTGCACTTAAGAAGAAAGTGTAATCTGCTGGTTTTGGATGGAATGGCCTATAAATATCAATTAAATCTATCTAGTATACTGTGTCATTTAAAGCTTGTGTTTCCTTATTTATTTTCATTTTGGATGATCTGTCCATTGGTATAAGTGAGGTGTTAAAAGTCCCCTACTATTATTGTGTGACTGTCGATTTCCTCTTTGACAGCTGTTAGCAGTTGCCTTGTGTATTGAAGTGCTCCTATATTGGGTGCATATATATTTATAATTGTTATATATTCTTCTTTGATTGATCCATTGATCATTATGTAGTGTCCTTCCTTGTCTCTTGTGACATTCTTTATTTTAAAGTCTATCTTGTCTGATATCAGTATTGCTACTCTCGCTTTCTTTTGATTTCCATTTGCAGAGAATGTCTTTTTGCATCCCCTCACTTTCAGTCTGTATGTGTCCCTAGGTCTGAAGTGGTTCTCTTGTAGACAGCATATATATGGGTCTTGTTTTTGTATCCATTCAGCGAGTCTGTGTCTTTTGGTTGGAGCATTTAATCCATTCACGTTTAAGGTAATTATTTATATTCCTATTACCATTTTCTTAATTGTTATGGGTTTGTTTTTGTAGGTCCTTTTCTTCAGAGGAAGGATTTTATTTTATTTTGTTAATTTTTTTGTGTGTGTGTGGTACACAGACCTCTCACTGCTGTGGCCTCTCGCGCTGCGGAGCACAGGCTCTGGACGTGCAGGCTCAGCGGCCATGGCTTTGGGGCCCAGCTGCTCCACGGCATGTGGGATCCTCCCAGACCGGGGCACGAACCCGTGTCCCCTGCATCAGCAGGTGGACTCCCAACCACTGGGCCACCAGTGAAGTCCCCAAGGGGAAGGATTTTAATCTGAATCTTCTGGCTTCAAAAGCCACTGCTGTTTCTTCTATGCAGTGTATGCTCTGTCCTGTCCAGCACTAGAGCTTCAGATAATAATATTTGAGTGAATAATTTTGAAAGGTCCGGAGTCAGAACTGGTGTTCAAATAGCAATAACCATCAGAAAAAAAAGTGAAATAGTGCCACACATTAAATTGTACAGTGTTTTTTCTGGCATCTCTATTCCAAATGACTGTCTGTAATGACTCCAGGAATAATATCATATTTCCTAGCAAATGGCTGAAACCGAAATTACTGCAAATTTTATGCAGAGCATTGCCCTGAATGGTAGGAGAAATGCATATTTTCTCATTTGATTATGTTTGTTCATTTAAGTTGTCTGGAAGGAGAATCCATTTTTACAGAAACTAACTGTTGTGCTGAATTTGCTGTGCTGAACAATTTTTCTGGTTGGTTACCAGTTCCTAAAAAGTGAGAATTTATCAAGGCTGTCCTTCTCTTTGGATTTGTCTAGACTGCAAAGTGTTTTTCATTCTTTACCACTGATTAATAGGTAATTGGTGGCAATGGATGAATGTCTGAAACGTAACTATTATTGGGGGGATTGGGCCCCAGATTCACTGTCAGAGAGCTTCTCAGGAATATAGATATAAAACTTAAAAAACCCTTTGAATATTTCTCATGGATGATTGATTATTTATTGATTTGACTTGAATCTAGTTCACCTTGACTAATTTGATAAATTTCTCGAAATATTGATACTACCAATTCACAGCTGCATACCAGGTCAATCATTATGCCTGGAGTTTTAATAGCAAAAACAAAGGGACCGAGTTCCTTCACTTTGACACTGATTTTTGTTTTTATCAATTCCAAATAAACAATCATTACAATAGGCTTGGGATCCATTTCTCCTCAAGGCAAGCATCCTTGGATAAACGAGTTAGTGAATAAATAGAGCAGTTTTTATGAGTCATTTCTATAAACGTTTAAATGTTTTATTGTGATAAAAATAACAAAATTTATCATTTAAACCATTTTAAAGTGTAAAATTCATTGCCACTTAGTACATTTACAATGTTGTGCGACCATCAGCATCATCTAGTTCCCATCACCCCAAACAGAAACTCTGTCTTCATTAAGCAATCACACTCTATACCCCTCATCCTAGTCCTTGGCAACCACTAAACTGTTCTCTAGGTCTACTGATCTGCCTATTCTGGATATTTCGTATAAGTGAAATCATAAAATATGTGGCTTTTTGTGTCTGGCTTAGTTCAATAAGCATAATCTTTTCAAAGTCCATTCATGGGGTAGCATATATCAAAGTTTCATTCCTTCTTATGGCTGAAAGGTATTCCATTGTATATCTATACCATGTTTTGTTTAGCTGTTCTTCTACTGATGGACATTTGGTTTGTTTCCACCTTTTGGCTATTGTGAATAGTGCTGCTATTAACACTGGCGTACAGATATCTGTTCAAGTCCTTCCTTTCAGTTCTTTTGTATATATGCTTAGGAGTGGAATTGCTGAGTCATATGGTAGTTGTATGTTTAACTCTTTGAGAAACTACAGTGGCTCTACCATTTTACGTTCCCACTAGCAATGCATGAACGTTCTGATTTCTCTATATCTTGCCATCACTTGTTATTTTCCACTTTTTGTTTTGTTTTGTTTTGTTTTTAGCAGTATGCGGGCCTCTCACTGTTGTGGCTTCTCCCATTGCGGAGCACAGGCTCTGGACGCGCAGGCTCAGCGGCCATGGCTCACGGGCCCAGCCGCTCCGCGGCATGTGGGATCTTCCCGGACCGGGGCACGAACCCGTGTCCCCTGCATCGGCAGGCGGACTCTCAACCACTGCGCCACCAGGGAAGCCCCTATTTTCCACTTTTTTGATTATAGCAGTCCTAGTAGCTGTGAAGTGGTATCTCACTACGGTAAATTTCTATTGCTTTTTTCTTTTTTTTGGCTGTGCCATGTGGCATGTGGGATCTTAGTTCTCTGACTAGGGATCGAACCCATGCCCCCTGCATTGGAAGCATAGAGTCTTAACCACTGGGCCACCAGAGAAGTCCCTGTTGCATTTTTTTTTTTTTTTTTTGCGGTACACAGACCTCTCACTGTTGTGGCCTCTCCCGTTGCACATACTCCGGACGCACAGGCTCAGCGGCCATGGCTCACAGGCCCAGCCGCTCCACAGCATGTGGGATCTTCCTGGACCGGGACACGAACCCGTGTCCCCTGCATCGGCAGGTGGACTCTCAACCACTGTGCCGCCAGGGAAGCCCCCCTGTTGCTTTTTATTACAGAGAAATTTACTCTCACTTCAGTCCTGAACCAGGACATGTTATTTTATTTTTATTTTTAAAATAAATTTATTATTTATTTATTTTTGGTTGTGTTGGGTCTTCATTGCTGAGTGTGGGCTTTCTTTAGTTACAGTGAGCCGGGGCTACTCTTTGTTGTGGTGCTCAGGCTTCTCATTGTGGTGGCTTCTCTTGTTGCAGAGCA
>NW_020173396.1:2018713-2116367 GCF_003031525.2 Neophocaena asiaeorientalis asiaeorientalis | reverse complement strand
CCTCGGGACGCGCAGGCTCAGCGGCCATGGCTCACGGGCCCAGCCGCTCCACAGCATGTGGGATCTTCCTGGACCGGGACACGAACCCGTGTCCCCTGCATCGGCAGGTGGACTCTCAACCACTGTGCCGCCAGGGAAGCCCCCCTGTTGCTTTTTATTACAGAGAAATTTACTCTCACTTCAGTCCTGAACCAGGACATGTTATTTTATTTTTATTTTTAAAATAAATTTATTATTTATTTATTTTTGGTTGTGTTGGGTCTTCATTGCTGAGTGTGGGCTTTCTTTAGTTACAGTGAGCCGGGGCTACTCTTTGTTGTGGTGCTCAGGCTTCTCATTGTGGTGGCTTCTCTTGTTGCAGAGCAAAGGCTCTAGGTATGTGGGCTTCAGTAGTTGTGGCACGTGGGCTTAGTTGCTCCGCGGCATGTGGGATCTTCCCGGACCAGGGATCGAACCCGTGTCCCCTGAATTGGCAGGCAGATTCTTAACCACTGGGCCACCAGGGAAGTCCCTAGGACATTTTAAATTGTAGAATAAAGGCTCAGGGCATGTGAGGTTCGTCTTGAGTGGTTTTGCTTGACTGGGAAGCCATCTAGGTGTGAGGACGGGTGGAAGGTGAAACTGAAACATTACACTGGGGCCAAATTGTACAGGGACTTCAAAGCTAAGCAGAGACACTTCAGAGGGTAAAAGGTCAGTTTTAATAAAACAAATGCCATAATGAGAGTTGGCCATTAGAACAATAAAGGGCACCATGATGTAAGCTGAACTGGAAAGAACAAGGGTTGAGAATGATTACTCCATTGTTGAGGTGGTGCCTCGGGCTCAAAATATATGAATTGCTCGTGTTTTACTGGATAGTACCTTATAATTTATTGAATTAGCCAAAAATTGTGGACTATTCCTGCCTTCCACAGGAATGCCACACTGTCCCCAGTTTGGTAGAGATAAATGTATTTGGAAGTATTTTAGACAGTGAGCAGTTCACACTAAGAATTCTAGAGTTCTTTGAGTCTAGGTAGAAATCATGTTTGAGCTAATGGTTGACGGTCTCACACACGGTAAATTTTGTGGTGAAAAACATGAGACTTGACATCTGACAGACCTGGATTTGAATCCTGTCTATTCACTTATTGATTGTGCGGCCATGTTCAAGTACCTTTCCTTCTCTGAGTATCAGTCTTCTGTTTTAAAGCAGGTATAGTATCTATCTCACTGTGTTGCTGAGCAAATAATTGAGATTATGCATGTGAAGCATGTAGCAGAGAGCCTGGCACATAGCTGGTGCACAGTACATGTACCACCAAGCCAAAAGTACTGAGGCCACCTGCTTTGTAAGGGGGCACTTGAGTTATGGTTCAGGGGAAGGTCTGTGAGAGTAGGAATCATCTTGGAACTTGTAAAAAGTGTATGAGAGAGAGAGAGAGATTCTTGCCCAGAGAAAGCCTTGAGTCACTTTGATGTGAGGATAACCTGGGAACAAGGATTAGGCAAATAGGACCTAATTCAAGCCTACTCCCTGGTATTTGCCTTAAATTTGACTTTTTCATTGACATTAATTCAATTCATTGACATTAACCGATCTGTTGACCGAAATGATTTGCAGATTATCTACAGACCAACTTTTATTTCACTGGGAAATTAAAATCCTTGTAAAACTGTACTGCAGTCTGTTCTCAGAGCAGACACATGGTGGCAGGCAATGGATCACAGAAGTGTGTAGCACATAGCTGGGCCTCTGTCCAGCTCTGTGCTCCTCTCTGAGAGAAAGACATAAACAACATAAGCAAGCTAGAATACCATCACTTGCTATTGGGAGATGGTAGTGATATTTTTAGCTCTTGGATGAGATGATTTGCCCAATATTTCTAGCTATGTATTTTCTTGAAAACATGGTGCCCAGGGGATCAGGATACCAGAGTGTGGTATCTCAGCTTCAGTCTGGCACGTCAGCTACTGGCTGTGAGTGTTGGCAAATACTACCCAAGTGGTTGTTATTAATTACCCTTTCCAATGGAAATTTATGATGCTTAATAATATCAGCAGCTACCATTTGGCAAGTATTATGCTGGGCTTTTACATTTCATCTTCATAACAACCAAATGAATAGGTGACTAAACTGAGGCTCAGCTGAATTAATTGTCTTGTACACATTCGTGTGGCTACTGTCATGTAAAGGAAAAAAATGCTATTTAAAAGGATGACCATGGTTGTTGCATTAAAATTCCAGGATAGCAATATAATTAATTTCAGGGGTGGAGAGCTTGTTTTTGGCTATTTAAAGGACCCAACAACCAGTCTAAGATGGAGTTTGAGAAACCAAATGGCTCTGCATAATCAAGTTACTGAAATGCCTAGATTGCACACCAGTGACTTGAGAGGAGGACAAGATTTCCGGAAGACATAGGAATGAAGAGAATGGAGAGAGTGCTTAGAGACCTAGTATGGCCAGGCACCCAGTGGCAAGTCAGAGCCTGAAGAAGAAAGACCATCTGATTGAAAATGGTCAAAGCATTTTTAGGCACACTGAGATATGCATTGAATTCAAAGCTCTTTTTTGCACCATGTTGGATTATTCTTGGTTGCAGTCAAAACTTAGTAAAACCTTGTTACACTTAAGAGTCTTGCATAGAAAGTGCTTTGGTTGTGTGGCCCATGTTTAGGGTGAAGTGAGGAAGAGGGAGGAGAGTGGTTACAGGAGAGAAGATACGAGTGGGGATGGAGAATTGAATTTGGAGTAAGAATTTAGAGCAAGAAAGAGTGGGAACGTGAATGTCTCTCCTCCTAAAATCCTCAGAAATATTGGGAAGGTGCTGGACTGTGAGTCATTTTGTTTAGATCGTAAAAGAAAGGATAATTCTAGGAAGTGAGAGTCTTGGGGCTTTTTATCACATAAGTGGGTGACAGAGAAGAATCTTGAGGCCAGGTTTGCCTGACCCTACAGCCCAGTTCCTTCCTAGTTGCAAACTGCCCTGCACTGCGCTGACAGCATTCACACTGGATGAAGGGTAGGAGATTCAACTGGATAGTCTCATACTCTGTCTTGACGTCCTAGACTGGAAAGGACCTACCACTGAGAACTCTCTTTTCCTCAGAGCTTGTGAGAGCTCTTGTTCTTTTACACATCACTCCCACATCAGTTTTCATTAGAGCAACTTCCTGGTGTCAAGGAATTTCTATTGCAGGGCAGTGAAAAACTAAAGAAATAATTATAGCTCAACAGCCACGAAGTTCTCAGATTAGCTAAAAGTAGACTTATTGGCTAAAAGTGGATTTGCTGTCTCCGAGACTACTTTAAAGCTGAGTTTGTTCTATTCTATTTCTAGCAGAATCCCTATGTCTCAGTTAAATATGAACTGACACTATGCAATATGCAGTGGATGGACTAATAAACATGGTGGTGACTTGATGACAGTATTGTGTGAATAACAGTAATTTCACAAGAGTAGGGTTGATGACAAATATGGGTTGGACATTATGAGTTATTGTCACATCTTTGTAAAGACTTCACTGAGAAAATCTTTGTAAAAATGAATGTCGCTCTCTCTGTGAAGCGAGGTTATGTAGCAATAGCATCTAACCATTTTTAAAATCTTTTAAGTTACATGTCCTCTAAATGACTATTAAAGTTATCCCTCACTTATTCCACATTTATGTGGATAAAAATACTTCTTTGAAGCTCAGCTAGGAGTCAGAAAATAAAGCAAGCAAGGTATGTGAGTAGCCAAAACAGATGCAGCTCAGGCCTCTTCTCTGAGGGATAGCCTGGAGAAAACTCAAATACATGTTGGTTGAATGAAGAAATGAATAAATAAGCCTATTTATGCACTTATTTTAAAGAGGGTTCTAATAAACTTGCATGTTTATCTTCTGAATCAACCGGAAATTAGAAGAAATACCTTAGAAGGAATAAAAGGAATTAGAAGACTAAGCTCATTAGGGACAGGTATACTGATAACTGACACCTAAGACCAGATGCTGATGGACTACAAAATGCAGGCATAAGAATGAAGAAAGAAAGGGACAGCTATCTGAGATCACCGAGTACAGTCTGTGCTTCTCACAGTGTGATGCCTGGACCAGCAGCATCAGGATCACTTGTTAATTTAGAAATACCAGTACTCAGGCCCAACCCCAGACTGACTGAATCAGAAACTCTGAGGGTGGAGCTCAGTAATCAAACAAGCCCTCTGGTGATTCTGATGCCGACTAGGGTGTGAGGTCCAGTGGTGTAGCAGTACAGAATACGCTAAATCCAGAGGGCATCATTGCATTTCAACAGAGTGAAATGAGTGTTCGTGACTTGGATCATAGTGGAAAAGTTACTTTATATAGAACACCCCATCCAAGAACATAGGAGAGTTACTGTGGGTAACCATACATCTGGTTTTACTGGGATAGTCCTGGTTTACACAAGCCCTGGCACTGTTAAAAATAGCATTCCCTTTCATTCTTGAAAGTGTCCCCATTGGTTTGGTAAATTATATGGTCACCCTACTAATAGGCTTAGAAAGATTATAGTCAAAATAGTTAAAATCAAGAGATGTGTTGGAGTTTAGATGAGGGTTGAGTTATTTGGTAAATTTCCACCCCTCATCCTGTGATAACGATAGATAATAAGATTTTAGCTTCTCAGTACTTTTCTTGCCCAGACTTATTACCAACTTTATTTGGTTAATGGTGGATTCTCACCATTCTCTAAGCCAGGTTTTAGGCTGTTCTTATCCTTTGCAGAACAGTACTTCGATCTCTTGTGAACCATGGCATCTATGCAGATCTGTTGAGAACTAAAAAATCTGGGTTTAGGGCCAGTTTCTTTTGCCTTCCAGCCTCTTTGTTATCCACTTTTTAACCCCTGATGGTGAAGTAATCTCTTCTCTTTTCTCATCAAAATTTTATCTGAGGAAAGGGTCTATAAACTCATGTACAGTGAAGAAAAACTGAATACACTCTCACCTTGGGATGTTTGCATTTGAACAGCAGAGACTGTATTGAGTTACTGAAATAAACTGTAGATATTGCTCACTGAGTGGAATAGTTGTGAGTCTCAGGAAGTGATGCAGTAGCAGGGGGCATAAGACCAAGGCTTTGTGCCTAATCTCCTAACTTTACTTAAGGTATCATGGGGCCAGCGATGGGATCCGACCTCAGAGAGTGTCCTAGCACTCAAACCTACTGTCAGTGTAGAGAAGGACCAACAATCACTGCATCTTGCCCATCTCAATTTGTTCCAAATCCCAAATATAAATTTACTTTCTTGCAAGTAAATGCAGTCACTGAATTCTTCTTTCTCTTAAGTCTCCAATTTCCTACTTCCTCCCCACAGCCTGATCAGATAAAGTCTTCCTAATGTCAAGGCAGAGACTGACTTACTGAGTCTGTAAGTGAAGTTGTTTCAGTGAATTTGCTGTTAAAAATTATTTATTTTAGTGTTGTGGATTTTTATAGCTAGAGGGATGGCGCTCAAAATGAGGGAAGTCCAATTCCCTCATTTTGCAGATGTGGAAACTGAGGCCCAGAGAGGTGAATGACCACACAGATGGTTGTTTCAAGAGTTGAGGTAGGGCTTCCCTGGTGGCGCAGTGGTTGAGAGTCCGCCTGCCGATGCAGGGGACGCGGGTTCGTGCCCCGGTCCGGGAAGATCCCACATGCCACAGAGCGGCTGGGCCCGTGAGCCGTGGCCACTGAGGCTGCGCGTCCGGAGCCTGTGCTCCACAACGGGAGAGGCCACAACAGTGAGAGGCCCGTGTACCACAAAAAAAAAAAAAAAAAAAAAAAAAGAGTTGAGGTAAAGACCCAGATTTCCTGACACAATTTCCTTACTTCTTGTTCCTTTTTGGATACCCAAGGTTGAGGGTGGGGGAAATTTCATGGTTACCTCAATTCTGGTTTAGACCTTGAAATGAGGAATAAAGTGGAGACTTTGGGATTGCTTTTGTGGGTGATGATATGAGAATACTTTTCTGAAGCCTCTTTTGGAGACGATAAAAGTGGAAACATCATTAAGTAGAGTCTCATTTTAAAAATTCCCTGCTGCTGTTTAAAGACAGCACACTGTGTAGTCCAGGTGACTTTCATGTTCAAGTGAAACAATAGAAAAAGTTTATTCACCGCACAATTTTACATCTTGCTTTATAATAACAGGAATCCTATTTTAGTCAAATGCTTTTTTCAAACTTATGAGCAACTTCCTCCTGTTTCAAGTAGAAAAGGAGACTGCTAATTTCACAGTCAATGCTGAGAGAATGGGGTGGTTTGGTACCCCATTTGTACTTGCAGTTCCCCCCACCTCGTTCTGGGTCTAGGAGGAAGGGCAACTGTTCCTGGAGAGAGCTGTCACTCTGGGTACTTTTCTTCCTCATAGGTAGTAAGAGACAGTGCAAGGACATTACCATGCACTGATAGAGAAGAAAGACTCAGGAGCAGGGATGATGATAAAAACATGTTCAAGGTGCAGAGTTTTGAACAACAAAATTTTCTATTTTGCTTTATGAGAAAATACACATATTGAATTGCAATTTATTATAAAATTTGATCCCTTATTAATGGATAAAAAGTATTATTATTGAAGTGCTCATTCTTCATTAAGTTTTAAAACATCATTAATCTAACAAAGTATATTGAATTAATCAACTAATATAGAGGGAGAGAAATATTTTTTTCAAAGAAGTACATTTCTCAAGTTGACTTTTCTTTCAACAGAAATATCACTGGTTAAAGTATATTTTGTTGTATTACTCTATGCTATTTCTTATAACTTCTTATAAGAGATAGAGCAATATAAATTGTTGTATTTTTTAGCATATGCTCAACTGAAGACAAGTTTCATCTCTGCAGGGAAACTTAGAGTTTATTTCTTCAACACTTTATTACCAAAAAATCCCCCCAAAACACCCAGAAACAAAAAACCAAGGCCAGGGAGGTTGCGTGCCCAATACTGGAGAACAAAAGAGAACTGGGATCCATCCTGGGACTGTGGTGTCCAAACAAGACTCAGCTAGACTTTACTGTAGGGTGAATTGTTAGAGTCCCTTTTGTTCTTATCATTTTTATTTCCAAAAGATTAAACATGGTAATTGATTTAATTTTAACCCCAAGTTCTCTATTTAATTTCTGTATTTAAAATACGATATAGAGGAGAATATAAAAACAAAAGAGTAATAACAGGAAAGATAGCGAAAGGAAAGGAGAACCAAGAATGTCTCAGCATCTAGTTTATTGGCAATGATATAAAAAAATGTGTTATTCCCCTCATGAATATCCTTTGATTTTATCAAATGTAGAGAAACATAGTAAAGATTTGTTCTTTTTTTTTTTTTACATCTTTATTGGAGTATAATTGCTTTACAATGGTGTGTTAGTTTCTGCTTTATAACAAAGTGAATCAGTTATTACATATACATATGTCCCCATATCTCTTCCCTCTTGCGTCTCCCTCCTCCCACCCTCCCTATCCCACCCCTCCAGGCAGTCACAAAGCACCGAGCTGATCTCCCTGTGCTATGCGGCTGCTTCCCACTAGCTATCTATTTTATGTTTGATAGTGTATATATGTCCATGCCTCTCTCTCGCTTTGTCACAGTTCACCCTTCCTCCTCCCCACATCCTCAAGTCCATTCTCTAGTAGCTCTGTGTCTTTATTCCTGTCTTACCCCTACGTTCTTCATGACATTTTTTTTTCTTAAATTCCATATATATGTGTTAGCATACGGTATTTGTCTTTCTCTTTCTGACTTACTTCACTCTGTATGACAGACTCTAGGTCTATCCACCTCATTATAAATAGCTCAATTTCATTTCTTTTTAATGCTGATTAATATTCCATTGTATATATGTGCTACATCTTCTTTATCAATTCATCCAATGATGGACACTTAGGTTGTTTCCATCTCCAGGCTATTGTAAATAGAGCTGCAATGAACATTTTGTACATGACTCTTTGAATTTCTCAGGGTATATGCCCAGTAGTGGGATTGCTGGGTCATATGGTAGATTTGTTTTTGTTGCTACAAATATTGAAGCAACTCAGAAAATATTTAAAAAATATCGGTAAATAGTCAAAAAGAGACAAGGATGATGTGAGCACTAGGACAAGGAAACCAGCCACTATGACCAACTCTAGTGAGGAAAGAGTCAGGGCATGAGGAACTGCCTCTCCAAGACATCCACTTACAACCTATAGGATAGTTCCTCATAGAAGTGAACTGACAAATTTTTTAAAAAGTAAAAGATGGAGACCTTCAAGATGGTGGAGGAGTAAAATGTAGAGATCACCTTCTTCCACACAAATACATCAAAAATACATCTACATGTGGAACAACTCCTACAGAACATCTACTGAATGCTGGCAGAAGACTTCAGACTTCCCAAAAGGCAAGAAAATAACCACGTACCTGGGTAGGGCAAAAGAAAAAAACAGAGACAAAATATAGGGATATGACCTGCACCTCTGGGAGGGAGCTATGAAGGAGGAAAAGTTTCCACACACTAGGAAGCCCTTTCACTGGCAGGGCCAGGGGTGGGCCAGGGGGAAGCTTCAGACCCACAGAGGAGAGCGCAGCAACTGGGGTGCAGAGAGCAAAGCAGATAGATTCCCACACAGGATCAGTACTGACCAGCACTCACCAACTTGAGATGCTTGTCTGCTCACCCACTGAGGTGGGTGGGGGCTGGAAGCTGAGGCTCGGGCTTTGGAGGTCAGACCCCAGGGAGAGGACTGTGGTTGGCTGCATGAAGACAGCCTGAAAAAGGGCTAGTTTGCCACAGCTAGCCAGGAGGGAGTCTGGGAAAAAGTCTGGACCTGCCAAAGAGTCAAGAGACCATTGTTTCGGGGTGCGCGAGGAGAGGGGATTCCTGTTCCATGTACCCACAGAAGGCGGAGCACCACCTGAACGAGCTCCAGAGATGGGCACAAGCCATGGCTATCAGCTTGGACCCCAGAGACAGGCATGAAACACTAATGCTGCTGCCGCTTCTACCAAGAATCTGTGTGCAAGCACAGGTCACTGCCCACAACCCCCCCAGGAGCCTGTGCAGCTCGCCACTGGCAGGGTCCCGAGAACCAGGGACAACTTCCCCAGGAGAACATGTGGCACACCTCAGCTTGTTGCAATGTGACACTGGTCGCTGATGCCACAGGCTTGCCCCGCATTCCAATTATGACTATTGTACCCCTCCCTCTCCCTGGCCTGAGTGAGCAAGAGAGCCCTAATCAGCTGCTGTTTTAACCCCCTCCTGTCTGGGCAGGGAACATGGCTGAGGCAGCCTACAGGCAGAGGCAGGGCCAAAACCAAAGCTGAACCCCAGGAGCTGTACAAAGAAGAGAAAGGGAAATTTCTTTGTGCAGCCTCAGGATCAGCAGATTAAATTCCCACAATCAACTTGATGAACCCTACATCTGTGGAATACCTGAATAGACAACGAATGTTCCCAAAATTGAGGCAGTGGACTTTGGGAGCAACTGTAGACTTGGGATTTGCTTTCTGTGTATGACTTGTTTCTGGTTTTTCTGTTTCTCTTAGTTTAGTTTTTAGTGCTTATTATCATTGGTGGATTTTTTTTATTGGTTTGGTTTTTCTCTTTTTAAAATTATTTTATTTTATTTAAAAAAAAATTTATCTTTTAAATTAAAATTTTTTTCCCTTTTTTTCCTCTTTTTGTGAGTGTATATTTCTTTCTGTGATTTTGTCTATTTGGGTTTGCTTTTACCATTTGTCCTAGGGTTCTGACTGTTCGTTTTTGTTTTATCTTGTTTTCGTTTGTTTTCTTTTTATGAGTGTGTGTTTGTATGTTTCTTTGTATGACTTTGTTTAGTTTTTGCTTTTACCATTTGGTTTGGTGTTCTATCTGCTTGTTTTTTTCCTTCCTTTTCTTCTGAGCCTTGTGGCTGTCAGTGTCTCGGTGTTCTGGCTGGGTGTCGGGCCTGAGGCTCCGAGGTGCAAAAGCTGAGTTCAGGATACTGGACCACCAGAGACCTCCCGGCCCCACATAATATCAATCGGCGAAAGCTCTCCCAGAGATCTCTGTTTCAACAAAAAGACCAGCTCCACCCAATGGCCAGCAAGCTCCAGTGCTGGATGCCCTATGCCAAACAGCTAGCAAGATGGGAACACAACCCCACCCATTAGCAGAGAGGCTACCTAAAGTCATACTAAGTTAACAGACACCCCAAAATGTACCACTGGATGTGGCCCTGCTCCCCAAAAGGACAAGATCCAGTTCCACCCACCAGAACACAGTCACCAGTCCCCTCCACCTGGAAGCCTACACAAGCCACTGAACCAACCTCACCCACTGGGGGCAGACATCAAAGACAACGGGAACTATGAACCTGCAACCTGTGAAAAGGAGACCCCAAACACAGTAAGTTAAACAAAATGAGAAGACAGAAAAACACACAGCAGATGAAGGAGCAAGGTAAAAACCCACCAGATCTAATAAATGAAGAGGAAATACGCAGTCTACCTGAAAAATAATTCAGAGTAATGAGAGTAAAGATGATCCAAAATCTTGGAAATAGAATAGACAAAATACAAGAAACATTTAACAAGGCCCTAGAAGAACTAAAGAGCAAACAAATAATGATGAACAACACAATAAATGAAATTAAAAATTCTCTGGAAGGAATCAATAGCAGAATAACTGAGGCAGAAGAATGGATAAGTGACCTGGAAGATAAAGTAGTGGAAATAATTACCACAGAGCAGAATAAAGAAGAAAGAATGAAAAGAATTGAGGACAGTCTCAGAGACCTCTGGGACAACATTAAACACCCCAACATTCGAGTAATAGGGGTCCCAGAAGAAGAAGAGAAAAAGAAAGGGACTGAGAAAATATTTGAAGAGATTATAGTTGAAAACTTCCCTAACCTGGGAAAGGAAATTGTCAGTCAAATTCAGGAAGCACAGAGAGTCCCATACAGGATAAATGCAAGGAGAAACACTCCAAGACACATATTAATCAAACTATCAAAAATTAAATACAAAGAAAAAATATTAAAAGCAGCAAGGGAAAAGCAACAAATCACATACAAGGGAATCCACAAAAGGTTAACAGCTGATCTTTCAGCAGAAATTCTGCAAGCCAGAATGGAGTGGCAGGACATATTTAAAGTGATGAAAGGGAAAAACCTACAACCAAGATTACTCTACCCAGCAAGGATCTCATTCAGATTCAATGCAGAAATTAAAACCTTTACAGACAAGCAAAAGTTAAGAGAATTCAGCACCACCAAACCAGCTATACAACAAATGCTAAAGGACCTTCTCTAGGCAGGAAACACAAGAGAAGGAAAGACCTACAAACATTAACCCAAAACAATTAAGTAAATGGTAATAGGAATATACATATCGATAATTACCTTAAATGTAAATGGATTAAATGCTCCAACCAAAAAAGACACAGACTGGCTGAAGGGATATAAAAACAAGACCCATATAATGCTGTCTACAAGAGACTCACTTCAGCCCTAGGGACACATACAGAATGAAAGTGAGGGGATGGAAAAAGATATTCCATGCAAATGCAAATCAAAAGAAAGCTGGAGTAGCAATACTGATATCAGACAAGATAGACTTTAAAATAAAGACTATCACAAGAGACAGAGAAGCACACTACATAATGATCAATGGATCAATCCAAGAGGAAGATAAAACAATTAAAAATATTTACGCATCCAACACAGGAACACCTCAATACATAAGGCAAATGCTAACAGCCATAAAAGGGGAAATCGACAGTAACACAATCATAGTAGGGGACTTTAACATCCCACTTTCACCAATGGACAGATCATCCAAAATGAAAATAAATAAGAAAACACAAGCTTTAAATGTTACATTAAACAAGATGAACTTAATTAATATTTATAGGACATTACATCCAAAAACAACAGAATACACTTTCTTCTCAAGTGCTCACGGATCATTCTCCAGGGTAGATCATATCTTGGGTCACAAATCAAGCCTTGGTAAATTTAAGAAAATTGAAATCATATCAAGTATCTTTTCTGACCACAACGCTATGAGCTAGATATCAATTACAGGAAAAAACACTGTAAAAAATACAAACACACGGAGGATAAAAAATATGCTACTAAATAACCAAGAGATCACTGAAGAAATCAAAGAGGAAATCAAAAAATACTTAGAGACAAATGACAATGAAAACACAATGACCCAAATGCAGCAAAAGCAGTTCTAAGAGGGAAGTTTAAAGCAATACAATCCTACCTCAAAAAACAAGAAAAATTTCAAACAACCTAACCTTACACTAAAGCAATTAGAGAAAGAAAAACAAAAAAACCCCAAGTTTAGCAGAATGAAAGAAATCATAAAGATCAGATAAGAAATAAATGAAGGATAACAGTAGCAAAGATCAATAAAACTAAAAGCTGGTTCCTTGAGAAGATAAACAAAATTGATAAACCATTAGCCAGACTCACCAAGAAACAAAGGGAGAAGACTCAAATCAATAAAATTAGAAATGAAAAAGGAGAAGTAACATTGACACTGCAGAAATGCAAAGGATCGTGAGAGATTACTATAAGCAACTATATGCCAATAAAATGGACAACCGGGAAGAAATGGACAAATTCTTAGAAAAGTACAATCTTCTAAGACTGAACCAGGAAGAAATGGAAAATGTAAACAGACAAATCACAAGCACTGAAATTGAAACTGTGATTAAAAATCTTCCAACAAACAAAAGCCCAGGACCAGATGGCTTCACAGGCAAATTTTATCAAACATTTAGAGAACAGCTAACACCTCTCCTTCTCAATGTCTTCCAAAATATAGCAAAGGGAGGACCACTCCCAAACTCATTCTACGAGGCCACAATCAGCCTGATACCAAAACCAGACAAAGATGTCACAAAAAAAGAAAACTACAGGCCAATATCACTGATGAACATAGATGCAAAATCCTCAACAAAATACTAACAAACAGAATCCAACAGCACATTAAAAGGATCATACACAACGATCAAGTGGAGTTTATCCCAGGAATGCAAGGATTCTTCAGTATATGCAAATCAGTCAATGTGATACACCATATTAACAAATTCAAGGACAAAAACCATATGATAATCTCAATAGATGCAGAAATAGCTTTTGACAAAATTCAACACCCATTTATGATTAAAAAACCTTCCAGAAAGTAGGCATAGAGGGAACCTACCTGAACATAATAAAGACCATATATGAGAAACCCACAGCCAACATTGTTCTCAATGGTGAAAAACTGAAACCATTTCCTCTAAGATCAGGAACAAGACAAGGCTGCCCACTCTTACCACTCTCATTCAACATAGTTTTGGAAGTTTTAGCCACAGCAATCAGAGAAGAAAAAGAAATAAAAGAAATCCAAATCGGAAAAGAAGAAGTAAAGCTGTCACTGTTTGCAGATGACATGATACTATACATAGAGAATCCTAAATATGCTACCAGAAAACTACTAGAGCTAATCAATGAATTCGGTAAAGTAGCAGGATACAAAATTAATGCACAGAAATCTCTTGCATTCCTATACACTAATGATGAAAAATCTGAAAGTGAAATCAAGAAAACACTCCCATTTACCACTGCAACAAAAAGAATAAAACACCTGGGAATAAACCTACCTAAGGAGACAAGAGACCTGTATGCAGAAAACTATAAGACTCATGAAAGCAATTAAAGATGATACAAATAGATGGAGAGTTACACCATGTTCTTGGGTTGGAAGAATCGACATTGTGAAAATGACTCTACTACCCAAAGCAATCTACAGATTCAGTGCAATCCCTATCAAATCACCAATGGCATTTTTTACAGAACTAGAACAAAAAATCTTAAAATTTGTATGGGAACACTAAAGACCCCGAATAGCCAAAGCAGTCTTGAGAAAGAAAAATGGAGCTGGAGGAATCAGGCTCCCTGACTTCAGACAATACTACAAAGCTACAGTAATCAAGAAAGGATGGTACCGGCACAAAAACAGAAATATAGATAAATGGAACAGGATAGAAAGCCCAGAGATAAACCCACGCACAAATGGTCACCTTATCTTTGACAAAGGAAGCAAGAATATACAATGGAGAAAAGACAGCCTCTTCAATAAGTGGTGCTAGGAAAACTGGATAGTTATATGTAAAAGAATGAAATTAGAAAACTTCCTAAAACCATACACAAAAATAAAATGGATTAAAGACCTAAATATAAGGCCAGACACTATAAAACTCTTAGAGAAAAACATAGGCAGAACATGACATAAACCACAGCAAGACCCTTTTTGACCCACCTCCTAGAGGAATTGAAATAAAAACAAAACTAAACAAATGGGACGTAAAGAAACTTAAAAGCTTTTGCACAGCCAAGGAAAACATATACAAGACAAAAAGACAACCTCCAGAATGGGAGAAAATATTTGCAAATGAAGCAACGGACAAAGGATTAATGTCCAAAATATATAAGCAGCTCATGCAGCTCAATATCAAAAAAACAAACAACCCAATCCAAAAAGGGCAAGAGACCTAAATCGACATTTCTCCAAAGACATGCAGGTTTGCAACAAACACATGAAAGGATGTTCAACATCACTATCATTAGAGAAATGCAAATCACAATCACAATGAAGCAATTATGCTCCAATAAAGAATGTTAAAAAAAAAACACAATGAGTTATCACCTCACACCACTCAGAATGGCCATCATCAAAAAATCTACAAACAACAAATACTGGAGATGGTGTGGAGAAAAGGGAACCCTCTTGCACTGTTGGTGGGAATTTAAATTGATACCGCCACTGTGGAGAATAGTATGCAGTTCCTTAAGAAACTAAAAATAGAATTACCATATGACCCAGCAATCCCACTACTGGGAATATACCCTAAGAAAACCATAATTCAAAAAGAGTCCTTTATCACAGTGTTCATTGCAGCTCTACTTACAATAGCCAGGACATGGAAGCAACCTAAGGGTCCATCGACAGATGAATGGATAAAGAAGATGTGGCACATATATACAATGGAATATTAGTCATAAAAGGAAACGAAATTGAGTTATTTGTAGTGAGGTAGATGGACCTAGAGCCTGTCATACAGAGTGACCTAAGTCGGAAAGAGAAAAACAAATACCGTATGCTAATGCACATATATGGAATCTTAAAAAATGTTTCTGATGAACCTAGGGGCAGGACAGGAATAAAGACACAGATGTAGAGAATGGACTTGAGGACACAGGGAGGGGGAAGGTTAAGCTGGGACGAAGTGAGAGTGGCATTGACATATATACACTACCAAATGTAAAATAGATAGCTAGTGGGAAGCAGCCGCATAGCACAGGGAGATCAGCTCGGTGCTTTGTGACCACCTAGAGGGGTGGGATACAGAGGGTGGGAGGGAGATGCAAGAGGGAGGAGATATGGGGATATATGTATACATATAGCTGATTCACTTTGTTGCACAGCAGAAACTAACACAGCATTGTAAAGCAAGTGTACTCCAATAAAGATGTTTAAAAAAAAAGTAAAAGAAAAGAAACCCCTAAGATATAATATTTATGGCTTAAAGATATCCCAAAATGTGAATTCAATTTTATTCAAAAGGAGAAAGACAGTTTTCATAGATGCAATACCTAAAATAGGCCCAAAGAAATAGAAAATTACTCTGAGAACTCATGAATCAGCACCATGAGTGTAAACTTTATCTTCCTGACACATCATGCTTTATGAAGCCATAAAAAATGGTAAAACAGTAACCAGAAAAGAGTAGCTCATGGCAGTGTTTCATATTCTTCACTTTAATGAAGATCAATGAAAAGACGATTGTACTATATGTACCAAACCCCAATACGATCAGTCTTAGAAATGTAATACATCAATTAGCATGCTTTGAGGTATATTTGCAATATCAACCTAGTTTATTTGCAACAAAGAAGATCAAATAGCCTGATTCAAGCCCTTTTAAATACTTTGTTAATAGCCAACATATAATAAGTTTTATTGTATTTATTGAACATTCATTATATATTTGTCACAAGGATTATGATAAATGCTTTGCATGGATTATCTCATTCAGTCCTTCCAAAAGTTCTTTGAGATAGACACTATTATCATCATTATCCCAATTTTGTTAGGAAATTGATCCCCAGAGAGCTTCCAAAGATCACACAGCTCATAGTGGTAAACACAGAATTAGAACCAGCTAGCCTGACTCAAGAATCTAAATGTTGAGCCATTATTCTAGCAACACTCTACTAAGTGATGCCTATGATATGGTGAACAAAATGGACATGGTCCTGGCCTTTCTGGAGCTTAAAGTCTAATATATTTTTTTTAAATTGTAAAGTTTAGAGCAATAATAATCAATTAGACTTGCCCTTTAAGACAGGCTAGAAATTAAACCATGGATCTCTTACAAGCATTTTTCATATTAAGTATAGTAAAGATCATATGTTTCAAATTTCATGGAAAGGATTAGTGTTAATCCTGGTGTTGGAGGAAAAACCAAAACACCCAAAAGACAAGGAAATAAAGAAAAAGAAACAAGGGATATTCTACTTTTTCCCTGAAAAAGTCCAGGGAACTCAAGTAGATATAAATGGTCGACATTCTGGTGTTCAGGGAGATGCCTGAGACTGGTATCAATGGATTAATTCTCCTATGGTGTTTGTATGATCCAAAGATGAACTACAGTGGACACTTGCTGGGGATTATGTCATCAGGCAGATTGGGCTGCCTTATGTGAGGCCAGATGACCTCTGGCTGAACTGGGCCATACCTGCTCTTTCTCTCTCTTGAAGTCCTTGTTTTGACTCCCCACCCCTGCTGCTCTCCTTTCTTTGTTGCTTCCCTGGCATCAGAAAGACTTATTTGGAAGATGCTGAACTTACTTACAGGCCTTCAATCTCTCCTCAGGCCTCCCAGAGGCCAAACTGGTTTTCTTTAAAGGAAAATGATGTTAATTTATTAAAGGCAAGAAACAAACCTAAGGCGACATTGACAGTTAAATATATTAGAAGCTTTGAGTCATTTTCTTCTCATACTTAATTTGACTAAAATGCAATTAGTATGGAATAAATGCTAAGATTGTGGTGATATATATTTTAGTCTCACTTCTCTGGAACCTTTTCATTGGGTTAAAATACTTTGCTGAGGTATTGAGAAGCTTAGTTCTTAAGAGCTAGAAACATTTATTTCCTGTTAGTTGTTTTAGATTATTCAGATAAATTTCGCCCTTAATGCGATTTGCTCAGGCAATTGTAATTACCTCTAAATGTGCTGTGCTTTGTTGGAATTAGGAAAAACTTGTTTTAGCAAAGGGGGAATAAATATCCCCAAAGTGTGAAGCAGACACTAATCATTATTACGGCATTTTTTTTCTTTCTCTTTTCTTTTTTTTTTGTAGAAGGGAGATGGGAACAGTATCTCATATATAATAGGTTGTCATATTTGTTGATTTAGATTAATGGAATTTACACTCAAAAAGAAGGTACCACAATTCAAAGAATTACACTTACACCAATGCCCTTAGTCTTCTGATGTTCAAATAATATACTCCAGAAACTAGTCTTATGAGCTCAGAATACATCTTCTCTTTCAGAGGGACAGCTTCCTTCATGAAGTTATTTTGGGCATTTTCCATGAATTGTAGCTTAAAATATTTATTATATACTTGACTTCACAGAAAAAACAACTCATGGAACATAAAACTTTATACTTCTCTAAATTAACTTCTGAACTTCACCAGCTTAGATATATGTTTTACACAGTTGTACTTTATTTTACTTTTAAAATTTCTTCTAATTTATACTTCTTCCAGTTTTATTGACGTATAATTGACATATATCACTGTATAGGTTTAAGATGTACAGCATAATGTTTTGACTTACATATATTATGAAATGATTTCCACAATAAGTTTAATTAGCATGTATTATCTCATATAGATAAAATAGAAAGAAAAAGCAAAAAAAGAGAAAAAAATTTTCCTTGTGATGAGAACTCTTAGGATTTATTTCATATATATTATATAGCAGTGTTAACTATAGTCATGGTTATACATTACATCCCTAGTACTTATTTATCTTATAAGTGCAAGTTAATTTATATTATCTCTTATGTGTTATATATTCTTCAAAGTGACCAATTTTTTTTCTGGCAAAAGCAGAGTTTACGTAAATAAACTGTAATAATTTTAAATAGCATGTACATTATATTTTGCAGTTACTTTAAAAATGAGCACCATTTTGTATACATATTTCCACTTAAACTATTAGTATATTTTACATACTTGTAATTTGAATGAAAATGCTGTATTTCACTGGTTGATATATCATTATTTAACTGTCTTCCTCCATCCCATGGTAAAGCGTCCCATGGTGTTGCACAGATTTGGTGAAAAGAATGATGATCAACACTATTAAAAATATCTGTCATATTTAATCTTGAATTATGTACTTGAACATTTTTTCATGATGTCCTAAAACATAGAGCCACCATGGATAGATCTTCAGCAAGGGAAAATCAAATGCTTGTATGTGCTCCTTTAGATAGAAAATGTCCTGTTTCAAATTATAAAATACGGGCACGAACTGAACTGGTATAATAGTATTGCAGGAAAAAAGAAACTTGAAGGATAAAAGTACAGTTTCATTTTCTGGGCCTATTTGTCAAGGAGAAACTATCACACACTTATAAAATTGAACTAGGGGACTTGAAAGTCTTGGAGTGAAAATTTGTGGAATGTATATGCTCATGACGGAAAGGCTATTTATCCTCCCTGTAATGCATTTTAAATTTCTTGGTGATTTATGGTAAATAAATGCAGTAAAGATTTCAAAGGAGATGAAAATTATTTGACACATTTTTACCATGGAGAAAGTATTATTGAGAAATTATTGAGAAATATTGAGATTGTATTGAGAAATATTGAGAAGTATTGAGAAAGAATTATTACTTCAGTGCAAGGGAGTATGGACATAATTTTTAACTCCACATGGGTTTGTTTCATTAATTGTTTTTATTTTAGCAACCATCAACACTGTCTTTCTGTTGCTATGTACAACTATAACATGGTTCCAGACTAATTACGGAAAAGGTACTGTCCATAAAAGCATGTTACAGCCTAATGGCAGAAAGGAGATTTTTGCAGGTGAAAACAGCAATTACTGCCAGGTCAAATCTCAGCTGCATGAAATCAGTCAGTGAAGGACAAGGATAGTTGGCTCCTTTTGAACTGAGGTGTGGGTCGTCCTGTGAAGCAAAAGACTGAGATGTAGCCAGAGAGGTCACCCTTGTACCCCGCAGGAAAGAATTATGTGCTTGTTTCCATACTGATCATCTGTTTTCATACCTAGTAATTTTGTCATCAAGGACTGGGAGAGGTTAACATTTTGGTATAAAACTGTTCCATGTCCCATTATATTAATTTGTTCATCAGTGTTCAAGTATCAGTTATAAAATGATTATTGGTATTAGTTTTCCATGTTCTGACCGAATTCTTACAGTTAGAAAAAGAGCTGCCAGAGCTTTCTTGGCTGCTTGGAGGAAAAACCTTTCGTCCCCAGGAGGGGTCAAGACTGACCCAGGGATTCAGAATATGCCCACCCCTTCCCATACCTCCAGACCTCCATCAGCAGGAATGACCAAGGGGCTCCACCTTGTTTCTACCCCTCTTTCTTATGCCTCCTCAGCACTCCCATTCTTGCCTCGCTCTGCCTTATGACATGTAGACTGTGGGCAACAGAATCACGTCGGGGGCTTGTTCCAAATGTAGAGTCCCAGGCCCCTCTCAGCATCACTGACAGGGAATTTCTGGGGAGAGATCCCTGGAATCTGCAATTTTACCAAGTGTCCCAGCTGATTTTTATGCACATAGAAGTCTGAAGCACCGCTAGATAAACACAGAGAATCTCCATATATATATATATATATATTTTACAAATGTAAAGTACTTTAAAGTGTACAAAGCACTTTTATGCACCATCTCATTAGATCCCTAGAAGAATCAAATGAGATAAACAAGGCAGGTATTGACATTTTATTTTATAAATGAGACAATGGGTATCTGTAATATCCAATGTCATGGCCAAGCGGTAGTTGAGCTGAAGAACTAGCTTCTCTTAGCACAGCAGGCTGCCTGCAGATTATATTGGCCCTTGAACGGACAGATGTATAGTTTACTCCTCCTCTTATGCTATCTCCTCTATTCTCCCTAATAATCCTGTGAGGTAGATTAGGCAACTATTATTAAATCTATTTGACCGACGAGAAAACTAAGACTAGAGAGTCGAAGTGCCCAAACTCATAAACAACAAAGTGGCAGGACCTGGACTCAAACTCAGGTTTTTCAAGTCTAAGTGCTACCTCCTGTCTACCTTTCACTATGAAGAAGTTGCAATGAAGTGTAAATGTTTTAATATTTTTGAGTGCTTAGTATTTAATAAATATTCTTATGTCATAAAATGTTTCTTGTGTATGTTTGGCTTTCTCACTAGTGTAGCAAATAAAATCTTCTGGATTCCACTGCACTGTTTTGATAACTTAGCATCATAAAACTTTTTAATGAGATAATTGCTTTAATAACTTTTTTAATATTTTTGAGTGCTTAGTATTTAATAAATATTCTTATGTCATAAAATGTTTCTTGTGTATGTTTGGCTTTCTCACTAGTGTAGCAAATAAAATCTTTTCTGGATTCCACTGCACTGTTTTGATAACTTAGCATCGTAAAACTTTTTAATGAGATAATTGCTTTAATAACTGTTCTTTTTAAGGTCATAGTAACTTTCGAAATGTAGTCAACATATCCCATTACCATTTCTTGGTTTTTATCCTCCTGTCTCTTCACAGCACTTGACCCTGTTGATCACCCCCTTTCTTCCTGAAAAATTCTGTCTATGAAGTGGCATACTCATGATTCTGAGCTCTCCATCTATCCTTTTCTGGCTTCTTTTTTTCCTACTCCACCCAAGATGTGTCTGTAGTTGCCTTCCTTTCGCTTTCATCGATTTCCCCTGGTAATACATACATTTCCACAATTTCAGCTATTAGAATCATTCTGATGACTCTCAAATATATCTCTTTTTTCCTGAGCTCCAGATCTACTCAGAATCTTGAACAGACTAAATACTCAGTATATCGTATTTAAATTTCTATCTGTTTGCTAAACATCTCATTTATTTGATGGATATTTACTGAGTACCTACCAGGTATCAGGCAATGTTCTACGTGCTTGGGATACATCAGTGAAGAAAACAAAGTTACCTGCCCTCGCAGATCTTAGTTTTTAGTGGCAGAAGACAGACAAGAAACCATAAACATGAAAAATACAAAAATTAGATTTTATGTGAGAGGCAGTATGAAAAAGGAGACAGAAGGATAGAACATGATAGAGGGAATCCAGAGTGCAGCTAGAGGATGAGAGTGCTTGTTGCACTTTTCTATAAGGTGGTCAGGGTTGGCCTTGCTGAGAAGAAACATTTGAGAAGATCGTAGAGGATGTGAGGGAGTTAGCTCTGGGGGAAATGCATTTGGGGCAGAGGAATAGCCATTGTAAAGACCTTAAGGCACAAGTGAAGCTGGTATATTCAAGAAATAGTGGCAGGCGAGGTCAGAGAGGAAATGAGAAGTCTGATTGTGCAGGGTCTTGCCAGCCCTTGTAAAGGCTTTGGCTTTTATCCTTTCTGAAATGCGGAGCTACTGGAGAGTTTTAAGTGGAGAATGGCAAGATATTTTTTATGTGTTTAAAGGATCATTCTGGCTACTGTGCTGAGAATAGGCTATATGGTAGTAAGGGTAGCATTGACAAGCCAATTGTGAAGCTACTGTAGTAATCTGGGCAAAGCTTGGACCAGAATGATAGGAGTGGAGTGGACAAGGTGGGCAGGTTGTGGATATATTTTGAAGATGGAGCCCTTAGAATTTCCTGATGTAGTAGATATGTTTAGCATGAACAGCTAGAAGGCTGGAGCTGTCGTCAGTTGAGATTGGGAAGGCTGCAGCTAAAGGAGGAAGGTCAGGAGATCAGTTTTGCACATGTTATATTTGAGGCATCTATTTGATGTTCAGGTGAAGATGTTGGGTAGGATGTGAGATTACAGAAGTCGTCTGGGATTCAGGAGTGATATTGGGCTGGAAGTGTAAATGTGACCATTGGTGGCAAATAAATTTAAATTTAAAGCCATGTCTCTGGATGAGATCACCAAGAGGATGAGCATGGATGGAGAAGACAAAACGACCAAGGACTGAGCCTTGGGGTACTACATCATTACAGGTTTGGGGAGAAGAGGAAGGACCAGTGAAGGAGACTGAGAAGGTTATCTGTGAGGCAAGGGGAAAAGCAAGAGAGCATAAGGTCTTAGAAAGCAAGTGGAAAAGAAAATTATCAGGGAGGAGAGAGAGCACAGCTATATCAATAATGCTGCTGATAATTTAGGATGAGAATAGAGAATTGGTCATAGGATTTAACCATGAGGCAGTTAGTGGTGACCTTCACATGAGCAGTTTTGGTGCAACAGCAGGGATGAAAGTCTGATCTGAGTGAGTGAACAAGAAATAGGGTGACAGGAATTAGATACAATGAATATTCACAAAACTTTTGAATTGATTCAAACTCAAAGTGTCTAAAACTTTGACCATCATTTCCCACCTAAATTAATTCTTTCTCTAGGACATTTTATTCTTATTGGTGGCACCTCCATCCTCTCAATAACTCATGGCCAAAACCATGGAGTCATCTTTCACTCCTTTCTCTTTCTTGTTCCCCCACATTAATCTACTAGTAAGTCTTGTCCATTTTACTCAAGAAGGCAGAAAGGTATATTAGAAAGAATATGCACTTTCAAATCAGACACATCTAGTTAGCAAGTCATTTAATCTCTCTTAGCCTCAGTTAAGGAGGATAATATTCCTTACCTCCTAGGATTCTTGTGAGGATTACAAATGCTCATATATAAAACATGGAGAACAAAATAAGATCTCAATGTGTGTTAGTTTCCCTCCTATGTGCCACTTGTCCCAGGTTTCAAGATCTCTTTTTAACCCAAGGCTCCAAGGCCCTTGTGACTTATCCTCTTGCCAGTGTAATCCAAAACTGTCCTCCCAGCTTCCAGTTTTGCCCTTGTCCAGTACACTCTCAGAGGAACCTCTAAATCACAGCTCTAACCATTTCATTTCTATGCTAAAAATTTGTTTTAGTGACTCTCCATTACTAGAATAAAGTCCAACATACTATATAAATAAAGTACAGTACTATTCTGCTCCTACTTAATACAGAGCACCACTTCCCCAATACTATTCAATATTATCTATGAAGAAATTCAGCCTCAGAGAAACAAAGTATTTTCCCATTATTTTAAAAATAAATTTATTTATTTATTTATGGCTGTGTTGCGTCTCTGTTGCTGCGCGCGGGCTTTTCTCTAGCTGCGGCGAGAGGGGGCTACTCTTCGCTGAGGTGCGCAGGCTTCTCGTTTCGGTGGCTTCTCTTGTTGTGGAGCTCAGGCTCTAGGCGTGCAGACTTCACTAGTTGTGGCATGCGGTCTCAGTAGTTGTGGCTGCACGGGCTCTAGAGTGCAGGCTCAGTAGTTGTGGCCGCACGGGCTTAGTTGCTCCACGGCATATGAGATCTTCCCAGACCAGGGCTCAAACCTGTGTCCCTGAATTGGCAGGCGGATTCTTAACCAATGCGCCACCAGGGAAGTCCTATTTTCCATTATTGCATAGATTCTTTTTTTTTTTAACATCTTTATTGGAATATAATTTCTTTACAATGGTGTGTTTGTTTCTGCTTTATAACAAAGTGAATCAGTTATACATATGTCCCCTTATCTCTTCCCTCTTGCGTCTCCCTCCCTCGCACCCCTCTAAGTGGTCACAAAGCACCAAGCTGATCTCCCTGTGCTATGCGGCTGCTTCCCACTAGCTATCTATTTTACATTTGGTAGTGTATATATGTCTATGCCACTCTCTCACTTTGCCCCAGCTTACCCTTCTCCCTCCCCATGTCCTCAAGTCCATTCTCTAGTAGGTCTGCGTCTTTATTCCCATCTTGCCCCTAGGTTCTTCATGACCTTTTTTTTTTAAAATTCCATATATATGTGTTAGCATACAGTATTTGTTTTTCTCTTTCTGACTTAACTTCACTCTGTATGACAGACTCTAGGTCCATCCACCTCACTACAAATAACTCAGTTTCGTTTCTTTTTATGGCTGAGTAATATTCCATTGTATATATGTGCCACATCTTCTTTATCCATTCATCCGATGATGGACACTTAGGTTGCTTCCATGTCCTGACTATCGTAAATAGAGCTTATTGTGTAGATTCTTAAGCAGATTGTTACGTAGATACGTAAAATAATGCCTACATGAGCTATTGTGAATTCAAATATAGGGAGAACATTTTAGAGAAAAAGAAATGATTATATATATTAAAAACATATATCAGGCTTCCCTGGTGCCACAACTACTGAAGCCCGCATGCTGAAACTACTGAAGCCTGAACACCTAAAGCCCGTGCTCCACAACGAGAGTGGCCACCACAATGAGAAGCCTGTGCATCAAAATGAAGAGTAGCCCCGCTCACCGCAACTAGAGAAAGCCCACACACAGCAACAATGACCCAATGCAGCCAAAAATAAATACATGAAAAAAATATATATATCATACACTGTGGCTAGATATTTACTGTTTACTTATGGAGTGTGTTATAAAATGACTTTCAACATCAGAGACCTAATCAGCTCAATGCCAGCATCCTTTTGAATGGAAGAGTCTATCATCTCTGTTGTTTGCATAAGGATTTTGATTTTGGAATCTATCTTGACTGAGTAGAAGAAATTATCATATGAAAAGCTTGTCTTCCAGACATTTGTGCCCTGTATAGAAGTTGTAAAGGGAGGCACCAGCGTTCTGTAGGAGGGAAGACAATATAGTCAAGTATATATGGCACGACTGGAAAACTCCTTCCTGAGGAATTTGGTGTGTCGATAGTGATTTGGACTCTTCAAGGGCTTATCACTTGGAATATTGGCAAGAGTTCAAGTCAGAGGAGAGTCAATAGTCCTAAGATTTTACCTATGAGGTCCCAGAAACAGACCAGTATTTTAGTACTGTTTGCTTTTTCTTTTTTCTTACATCTTTATTGGAGTATAATTGCTTTACAATATTATATTAGTTTCTGCTGTATAGCAAAGTGAATCAGCTATACATATACATATATCCCCATATCCCCTCCCTCTTGTGTCTCCCTCCCACCCTCCCTATCCCACCCCTATAGGTGGTCACAAAGCACTGAGCTGATTTCCCTGTGCTATGCGGCTGCTTCCCACTAGCTATTTATTTTATATTTGGTAGTGTATATATGCGAATGCCACTCTCTCACTTCGTCCCAGCTTACCTTTCCCCCTCCCTGTGTCCTCAAGTCCATTCTCTACATCTGCATCTTTATTCCTGTCCTGCCCCTAGGTTCATCAGAACCTTTTTTTTTTATGATTCCATATATATGTGTTAGCATACGGTATTTATTTTTCTCTTTCTGACTTACTTCACTCTGTATGACAGACTCTAGGGCCATCCACCTCCCTACAGATAGCTCGATTTCATTTCTTTTTATGGCTGAATAATATTCCATTGTATATACATGCCACATCTTCTTTATCCATTCATCTGTCATGCCATCTGTTGATGGACACATCTGTCCTGGCTATGGTAAACAGTGCTGCAATGAACATTGTGGTACCTGTCTCTTTTTGAATTATGGTTTTCTTAGGGTATATTCCCAGTAGTGGGATTGCTGGGTCATATGGTAATTCTATTTTTAGTTTTTTAAGGAGCCTCCATACTGTTCTCCATAGTGGCTGTATCAATTTACATTCCCACCAACAGTGCAAGAGAGTTCCCTTTTCTCCACACCCTCTCCAGCATTTATTGTTTCTAGATTTTTTGATGATGGCCATTCTGACCAGTGTGAGGTGATACCTCATTGTAGTTTTGATTTACATTCCTCTAATGATTAGTAATGCTAAGCATCGTTTCATGTGTTTGTTGGCAATCTGTATATCTTCTTTGGAGAAATGTCTATTTAGGTCTTCTGCCCATTTTTGGATTGGGTTGTTTGTTGTGTTGATATTGAGCTGCATGAGCTGCTTATATATTTTGGAGATTAATCCTTTGTCCATGCTTCATTTGCAAATATTTTCTCCCATTCTGAGGGTTGTCTTTTTGTCTTGTTTATGGTTTCCCTTGCTGTGCAAAAGCTTTTAAGTTTCATTAGATCCCATTTGTTTAGTTTTGTTTTTATTTCCATTACTCTAGGAGGTAGGTCCAAATGGATCTTGCTGTGATTTATGTCATGGAGTGTTCTGCCTAAATTTTCCTATAAGAGTTTTATAGTGTCTGGCCTTACATTTAAGTCTTTAATCCATTTTGAGTTTATTTTTGTGTATTGCATTAGGAGTGTTTCCTTAATTTCTCTTTCAGATTTTTCATTGTTAGTGTGTAGGAATGCAAGAGATTTCTGTGCATTAATTTTGTATCCTGCTACTTTACCAAATTCATTCTTTTACATGTAGCTGTCCTGTTTCCCCAGCACCACTTATTGAAGAGGCTGTCTTTTCCCCATTGCATATTCTTGCCTCCTTTGTCAAAGATAAGGTGACCATTTGTGCATGGGTTTATCTCTGGGCTTTCTATCCTGTTCCATTTATCTATATTTCTGTTTTTGTGCCAGTACCATGCTTTCTTGATTACTGTAGCTTTGTAGTATTGTCTGAAGTCAGGGAGCCTAATTCCTCCAGCTCCTCTCAAGATTGCTTTGGCTATTCGGGGTCTTTTGTGTTTCCATACAAATGGTATTTTTTTTTGTTCTAGTTCTGTGAAAAATGCCCCTGGTAGTTTGATAGGGATTGCACTGAATCTGTAGAGTGCTTTGGGTAGCATAGTCATTTTCACAAGGTTGATTCTTCCAATCCAAGAACATGGTATATCTCTCCATCTGTTTGTATCATCTTTAATTTCTTTCATGAGTCTTATAGTTTTCTGCATACAGGTCTTTTGTCTCCTTAGGTAGGTTTATTCCTAAGTATTTTATTCTTTTTGTTGCAATGGTAAATGGGAGTGTTTCCTTAATTTCTCTTTCAGATTTTTCATCATTAGTGTATAGGAATGCAAGAGATTTCTGTGCATTAATTTTGTATCCTGCTACTTTACCAAATTCATTTCTTTTATTCTTCTAGTTTTTAATGACTCTTACATACAGATTCAAATATTTGGCCCTTTCTTTTGACATGTAGCACATAGAATTAGCATGTTTTCACATTTCACAGTAACACATGTAAAATTATATGCTTTCTGTTCTTTGGCCAAATCCTTTCTTTGTGTATTTTATTTTTACAAGAGGTAAATAAACTGGCACCAAGCATTGTAAATGGATGACCACAACAAAAGCAACAATGATTGCAATTACCAAACATGAAACACACTCATACTATGTCATAATATTGACATTCAGTCCAGTAATCCTCCACTGTAACAGCTCCTTTACTTTGCAATGAAAATTAATTTGTATATTTTTTGCCTCTGAGTCCTTGTGGGATTTTTTTTTTATTCAAACAGAAAGTCACAAAAATTATAATCATCTTCATCAGTTCACTCAGTCCCATGTAATTAATTTTTTTTCACCTTGATCTTTTGTTGGCACTTTTATGAATTCATCAGTTTTCCATTAGAGTTCTGAAAATGCTTATTCATTCAGTTCAGCAGTATAGTTAGTTACCAGAAACATGTACTTGTCAGAGTCTTTTCCATAAGTTCCTTGAAGATGAAACCCGTTATAGGAATGTTTTTGCAAAAGCATCAGAGTACACCCAGAACTGTCTGTAAATGACAAAAGACTTAAAAATGACCACAGTTAAAGATTTGATGAAAGTTCATAATAATGCAATTGACAAGGAAATTTAGTTACTTCTGAGATATACATTTTAAAGTAATAACTAGAATTACGACTTATAACGTCATACCAGAACATAAAAGATTTTTAGAAATTTTATGTAATGTCTGAAACATTTATATTAACATATTTCCATACAAATAACACAAAGAAAGTTTAGTATTAGTTGTTTTTTTTGTTTGTTTGCTTGTTTTTTTATACTGCAGGTTCTTATTGGTCATCAATTTTATACACATCAGTGTTTACATGTCAATTCCAATTGCCCAATTCAACACACCACCATCCCCACCCCACTGCAGTTTTCCCCCCTTGGTGTCCATACATCTGTTCTCTACATCTGTGTCTCAACTTCTGCCCTGCAAACCACTTCATCTGTACCATTTTTCTAGGTTCCACATACATGCTTTACCAAATTCATTGATTAGCTCTAGTAGTTTTCTGGTAGCATGGATTCTCTATGTATAGTATCACACCATCTGCACACAGTGACAGTTTTACTTCTTCTTTTCTGCTTTGGATTCATTTTATTTCTTTTTCTTCTCTGATTGCCATGGCTAAAAATTCCAAGCCTATGTTAAATAATAGTGGTGAGAGTGGGCACCCTTGTCTTGTTCCTGATCTTAGAGGAAATGGTTTCAGTTTTTCCCCACTGAGAATGATGTTTGCTGTAGGTTTGTCATCTATGGCCTTTATTATGTTGAGGTAGGTTCCTCTATGCCCACTTTCTGGAGAGTTTTTATCATAAATGGGTGATGAATTTTGTCTAAATTTTTCTGCATCTATAGAGATGATCATATTTATTTTTCTTTTTTTTTGGCTGCATTGGGTCTTCATTGCTATGTGTGGGCTTTCTCTAGTTGCAGTGAACAGGGGCTACTCTTCGTTGCAGTGCTCAGGCTTCTCATTGCGGTGGCTTCTCTTGTTGCAGAGCACAGGCTCTTGGCGCGTGAGCTTTCATAGTTGTGGCACGCGGGCTCAGTAGTTGTGGCTCGCAGGCTCTAGAGTGCAGGCTCAGAAGTTGTGGTGCATGGGCTTAGTTGCTCCATGGCATGTGGGATCTTCCTGGACCAGGGATCAAACCCGTGTCCCCTGCATTGGCAGGTGGATTCTTAACCACTGCACCACAGGGAAGTCCTGATCATAGGGTTTTTATCCTTCAGTTTGTTAATGTGGTTTATCACATTGATTGATTTGCGTATATTGAAGAGTCCTTGCATTCTTGGGATAAACCCCACTTGATCATGGTGTATGATCCTTTTAATGTGCTGTTGGATTCTGTTTACTAGTATTTTGTTGAGGATTTTTGCATCTATGTTCCTTAGTGATATTAGCCTGTAGTTTTCTTTTTTTGGTGACATCTTTGTCTGGTTTTTTATCAGGGTAATGGTGGCCTCCTAGAATGAGTTTGGGAGTGTTCCTCCCTCTGCTATATTTTCGAAGAGTTTGAGAGGGATGGGTGTTACCTCTTCTCTAAATGTTTGATAGAATTCACCTGTGAGGCCATCTGGTCCTGGGCTTTTGTTTGTTGGAAGATATTTAATCACAGTTTCAACTTTAATGCTTGTGATTGGTTTGTTCATATTTTCTGTTTCTTTCTGGTTCAGTCTTAGAAGGTTGTACTTTCCTAAGGATTTGTCCATTTCCTCCAGGTTGTCCATCTTATTGGCATTGATCTTACTTTCTACAATTGTGCTTTTACTTATGCTCTTCCCTCCCTTTGGTATTCCTTCTCCTTATCTCCTCCTGTCAGACAAAATCTTATTCATTTTTCAAGGCCTAGCTCAAATGTCACACTGATCACAGAAACTTCCATATCACCTCCCCCATCTGCTAACCAAAAGTTTCTCTCTCCTCTATTCCTAAAGCATCTTTTATTTCTTTTAAAGGACATAAATCATTCTTTATTATTTAATCATTATTTGTGCATGTGTCATGGCTCCCTCTGTAGAATATATGCTCTGCCAAGGCAAAGATCAGGCATGATTCATCTTTGTGTCCACTTAGCACCTAGGACAGTTCTCTTCGCTTTGGAAATGCTCATAATGTGTTTGCTGAATTGATTATTGGGTTCTTTTATTACATTTTTTACTTTAAAATTGAAGTTATTGTTTTAAAATTTACTCTTGTCCCTCGATTTTCTTAGTTTTTCAATTTACTATCAGAGAGAATAAATCACAGAATAATCCAAAAACACCAAAAAAAAAAAAATGCCTTGCCTGAGATAAGCGTGATCACTCTTCACCATGTCTACTATAGTAAAATAGCAGAGTCACCTCTAATTCAAGTTGACCAAGTGATTTCCAAACTGAAATGCCTTTCAACCTTTATATATGAGTAATATGGGTAGAAAGGTAATTATCTTTAATGTTATCAATGGGTTTAACATAAGTATGATCTATTCTTCCCTTTTACCTCCTTCTTATTGATTTTATCCTTTTCTCACTTCAACTTAATTTAGTTGAGTAAACCAATGAAAAATAGTTGCTTGCCCAGTATCATAATAACAATCTTTAAGGAAGATTGTTAAAATACTTTTAAAGTAAATATTTTAAAAGGAAAGTCAGGTTAGTCAATATTTGAATGAACTTATGCAATATCAATTCTGTCATCTTTCATTTACAGATTCAAGCTGGGAATCCTAGGATGTGAGCCTAGCAATAATTAGCAAACCCAAACATATCTCAAGAGCTTTTTTTGTGATGACATATGCCAGTTTGACATATCAAAACTGTCCTTTGTTCACAGGATTGCTGACAAATTCACTCAAATAAAATAATATTTCTATCTTGGTTGATGCTTAGGAGGGAGTAATATCCTCTCATGAAATGAATGAATGTATTGGTATCTGTTATGGACTGAATGTATCCTTCCCCAAATTTACATGTTGAAACCCTTACCCCCACTGTGATGGTGTTTGGGGGTGGGCCTTTGGGAGGTAATTAGGTTCAAGTGAGGTCTTGAGGGTGAGGTCATCATGATCAGATTAGTGTCTTTATAAGAAGAGGAAGAGAGACCAGAACTCTCTCTCTGCCATGTAAAGACACAGCAAGAAGGTGGCCACCTGCAAACCAGGAAGAGAGCTCTTTTCAGGAACACAATCTATCAGCACCTTGATTCTGGACTTCCCAGCCTCCAGAATTATGAGAAAAAAATGTCTGTTTAACTCACCCAGTCTATGGTGTTTTTTTCTAGCAGTCGGGGTGAGTAAGACAATATCTATCATTTATTTTCCAAACAAAATTACTTTCTATTTCCACAAAAAACCCAGGCTAGTGAAGTCAGATGTGAATGCACACACTTTATATTCAGCAAATATTTCCTGAGTGCTTATTATGTTCCAGACACTAGCTAAATACTTTCACATGCATTAACCCTTTTAATTTTTACAATAATCTAGGAGGTGGGCACTGCTATTCCCATTTTACAGATGGGGATACTAAAGACCAGATAGATTAAATGATATAACTAGAAAATGGGATTGTTGGTTCCATAAGGGAAAGGTCTGTTCTGTCTCATTAATTACTAGAATTCTGGTAGTTAGCACAGAAGCTCTAGTATCTCAGTAAATATGGGTTTGATAAATTATTGAGAGTAAGTAACAGATAAAGCTGAATTCAAACACAGGTTTTCTAATGCCAAGCCTTCTAATGCCCATTATATTATGTCCCATGTTAACATATAGTTAGTATTAAGTTGATATTAATTGACTAATATTAATATATTGTGTTATATATTAAATTCATTCTTTATTGTTAGAAATATTAAGCCTCTTCCATATTGTTTTAAAATTTTAACCAGTTTTTTAAAGGTTATTATTATAAAGCTAACAAATGACTGTAAAGATCTGACAGCTCAAAACTGGGTGATGTGAGAAATCCTCTGTGCTTCAGGCCAGAAGTAACCACTCTTAAGAGTTATGTGTGTTTCCTTCCAGATACCCTAAGTGCACACATGGACTGTATATATACCTACATATACACTTTTCTTTAAATGTCAAAAATGGCATTCTCATGTTATTTTGTGATTTTCTTTGAAATTTAAATATGTATTATAGTTATTTTTCATATTTTGCAGATTTACTTTATTTTAATGGCTGTGTGGCATTCTCTTGTTTTCATACATTTCTATTTAACTAGACCCCTACTGATAAATATTTAGCTTGTTTCCAGATTTTACTATTATAAACATGCTGAAATAAATATACATCTTTGAACATTTGTGACAGTATATCTGTGGACAAATTCTCAGAAAGACTTACTGTTGGAGGAAGTCATGGAGAGAACATGAAGGCTCCTTGACCCGAGGTGGGTGGGTCCCTGTCCTTAGAACGTATGTCATGCCTACTACCCACTTACTAGCAGCCCTTTCAAGGATGCAGCCTTGAGAGAGTAAGGTGTTGTTTAGACCAGCTGGACTGAATCCATGACTGAAGCTACTTAAAGCCTCTATATAAACTTTTAAGATTCTGGTGGGGGTGGGGTACAGAGATCTATTCGCCTTGTAGCTGCTCAAGAAAAGCCTCCTTTTTAAGTTCCCTTGTTTATTAAACCTGTTTAAGGGATCAGTTGCAAATTTCACCCAGGGAACTCCTGAAGTTGCAAACCAACAATTACTGGATCGAACGGAAAGCATTCTTAGCATTTTGATCTGTATTGCCAAATTACCTTACAAAGGTGTTCCAGTTTATATTTCTACTAATAGTGCATGAGAGTTCCTCTTTTAAAAAAAGTGACACATATGAACACTGGGTATGGCCCACTTATTTTTTCCAATATTTTAGGTTAGAAAATGTGGCATTAAATTTTTTATATTTACTTAATTATTGATGAAGTTACTATTGATCGTCCGTACTCATTTATCTCTGAGTAGTGTATTCTCTATTCATGAATTTCTGCTCATTTTTTCTGTTGAGTTGTTGGTGTTTTAGTATTGATTAGGAAATTCTTTTTGAAAGTTAAAGAAGTTTGTCTCTGCCTCTCAAAGACAAATGTTACTAGATGAGAATTTTTATTGAGAGAACAAGTTTAATTTTCATCTGACCAGGCTTATCAGCCTTTTTCACCCCCCAGTGGTTTCTGGATTTCCTATTATAATGAGAAAGATCTTCCTAATTCAAAGATTTTAAAAGAATCATTCCTGTTTTCTTCTGTAGTTTTATATCTTTATTAATTTTTTTGGTTCCTGCATTTATCAAACAATTATTTACTGTAACACCTACTGTGTGTCAGGCATCATATGTTGGTGAACAAAACAGACTAAAATGTCTGTGTCCATGGAATGATTGATCCACTGGGGTTATTCTTGTAATATATTCAACTTGATTTGCTATGATATTGTCAATTATTTTAGCATTAGATTAACAGTTGAGTTATATGAAATTTACTTTGGTAAAAGGAATGAGGTAGGAATCCATTTTTGTTTTTCTCCATAAGATTAGCTATTTATCTCAATAATTAGTTAATCTTTTACTATTGACTTTGGAGTAGCACCCTTACGAAAATCTAAATACCTGTAGGTACTTTGGTTTATTTCTAGACTCCATTCTGAACATTGATCCTTTGTGGCTGTTCCTTAACCAGTGTTGTAATTTTAAAATTACTGTAGCTTTATAATAATTTTGATTTCCAAAGTGACTCATTTCCCCTTAAAACTCTTCTTTTACAGATTTATTTTTCTTGACTCTTATATCATGTTTAGTCTTCCAAATGAACTTTATAACTGTTTAGTCATGTTTTAAAAATTCTCAGTATTGTGATTGAGATCACATTGGTTTTTATGGATTCACTTAAGTAGGAATAATTGCTAATCAATAGTGAATCTCCACACCCAGGTGTTTTTCATTTATTCAAGTCTTCTTTTGCATCCCACAATAAAGTTGTAAAGCTTTCTTCATATAGCTCTTGGGTTTATCTTATTTTGTTCACTTGGTTTTTATTTTGTGGCTATTATTTTTTTTTTTTTTTCATTTTGCTTTGCATTGTTAAGTTCATTGTATGCCTTTCACAGTTTGCAGTGTTTTCAGGCTATTTAACAAGATTAATTTTGTAACTTACTCCTTCACTGGCTTTTCTTATTGTTTCTTATGGGTTTTTTTTGAGTTTTTCAAATACACAATGATGTCATCTATAAGTAATGAAAAATTTGCCTCATACTTTCCAATATTTACACATCTTATTTCATTTTTTAATTTAAATGCACTGGCTTACTCTTGGAAAACACTTTTAAGTAGCCGTGCCCTTGTTTGGAATTCTTGCCTTATTCTTGACTTACACAGGATTGCCTCTATTACTGCTTTGCTATGAAATATATTGCTGGCTTTGGGGTTTATGTACTGATATATATTATTATATCACATTAAAAATTATTCATTTCTTTCTCTTTTACTAAGATTTTTATATTAGGAAAGCATGTTGAATTTTGTTACATACTTTCTAAGTATTTGATATCATTTGACCAATTAATAGGGCATACTATTTTAATAAATTATCATCAAACTGTTTCCTATTATCAAACTATTTTTCCACTGTGAAGATGAATCTAAACATGTTGTGGTATATTATTTTTTAAATACTACTGATTTCTACTTGTGAATTTATTTATTAATGTAAATATGCTATCATAACATAAATATCAATTTTCAACTTGCTTTTTTTGACTCAGCAATGCTTTGGTGATCTTTCTTATGTAAACATATTGATCTAGCCCTTTCTTTTTGTCTTTTGTCTGTTACATAGAATTTCACAGTGTGGATAAATTCACAATTTATATAATCATTATTGTATTGAAGAGCATTCAAATTTTTCCTTTCCTTTTTAATATTTTTTTTGCAAATACTAGCCATTATTGATTGCTATTTCTAACAATGCTGCAATTCTATTCTTATACATACCTCCCAGTCTATGTGCAGAGTTTGGGGGGTGGGGAAGAGGCCCAGAAATGGAATTTGGGCGTCATCAATTACATGCGTTTAAATAATGCACAGAAATTGACCTCTGAAGTGGCTGTAACATTTCACACTGCCGTTAGTAATGACTGTGATATTCATTTCCCACACACATATCAAAGCTGACACACTCAAGCAATTTTATATTTTACTCATCTCTGTAATAAATAAAAAAAACTGTATCTTAGTGGGGTTTATGTTTGCACTTTTTCTTTTTGCTATTAATATTTTTCTTTTGTGAATTTCCTGTTCATGTCTTTTGCCTATTTTTCTGTTGAGTTGTTTGTCTTTTTCTTACCAGTTTAAGGAGTTCTTTATAATTTCTGCATTTTGATCTCTTGCCTATTATATATTTTACAAATGTTTCCCCCCATTTGTTTTTTTTTTACCTTTTACTTTGTTTAGGATGTCCTTTGTTTGTGAATATTACATGTTATGTAGCCTCTGGGAAACCCCACTGGACACTTGTGAGAGACTGAAAAAGGCACAAGACATCTTAGAATTATTGGGAAAATAGTTTTGGCCTGAAAGGATCTCAGGTCTCCTGACCACATTCTGAGAGCCACTGCTCTAAACCTTGCCACGCATTTGAAAATAATTAAATTTATTAAGTTTATATTTAAATTTCCTTATTTGAGGGTGCCATCTATTTCCTACTGTAACCCTAACTGATAAGCCTATCCTGTCTGGGTACCAAAGGCCAGTCCAAGAGGATGGAGGAAAGGCAAGGGAGATACAGAGAGAGAGGGAGAGACAAGAGCAAGAGTACCAACTATTTACTCCCAGAGGACAGAGCTGTTGCAAATCAATTTAGGGTGTAGCAACATTAACAAAAACTAGGCGGCACTCTGTAGTTGGCAGGAGGAGGCCCTGACATTCAGCTTTTCTGAGCCTACCTTACTTTTTAATGTTGTGGGTACTGAGTTGAGAGCCAGTGGGCCTAGATGTACTCCCAGCAAAGGCTTAGTATGGATAGTTGGGTCCAGGCTGGATAAGGGATGTACAGATAGATGTCAGGGGCCCCAGCCAGTGAGAGCCAAGGGCAAGTCGAGTCATCTGGGAGCTTCTCTGGGCTCTGATTCTGGTGGGAGAGACCAGATCGTGTAAGCACAGACTTGCTTAGGATTGTTAGCAGGAAAACCCGGTGGACAAGAGGCATCACCCCCAGAGCAGAAAAGGCAGATGACACCGCCTTCAAACACTCTTTCCTGCTTTCACGAAGATGTGGAAAATCACACCCTTTCTGTATCCACCAAAGATACCTTCTTAGGAAGAGTTGGAAGAGAAGGCTCCCTTGAGAGACAAACATCTTGTCCCAAGAAGACTGTGGGCATTTTCTAAAGGGATTCTCAAAAGGATTCAATCTTGATGAATGTTAAAATTGGGTTGAATATTTTGTTATTTTTTTCTCCATTAACCTCTGGTTGAGTGGCGTTACTCTAAAGGAAAACCAGATTCATTACAGAAAACATAAAGGAGACTATATTTTTCTTCTTATCTGCACAAAAGTTAGCAGGACTGATTTTTGATCCCAGTGCACTGCTGTTTGCAATGAGAAACTGTCCCTACAGGTCCCTAGCCCTCTTGCCATATATCAAACCTCATCACTGCTCAGAGGTCCTATTTATAGATGACAGCCCCAGTAAATGATGAATACCATTTTGTTTATTTTTGGCAGCAATATTTCCACCTCAAATTAGTTTCTTAACCCAATGCTTGGGGAAAAGCACAAAGTTCCCAGGCACTGCTGTCCAGCCTGAGCCAAGTCTGTGCAAGGCCAGACCTGATGGCTTCGGAGTTCAGGCTATTGTCTGATATATCCTGACAGAGACAAACAATTCTCGATCTTGGAGTGGTTACACTGTGGTGAGATCCCATCTGCTGAATTGTAGAATTGAATGAGAAATAGATCCACAAATACTGGGGGTGGTGGGGAGTAAGGATGGATTATACCTAAGGTCCCCTAAAAGATGTTGCTACCTGTAATGATCTCACTGGTTCCACCACTGACTTTACATGAGGCCTGGGCTAAGTCCCCTCATATCTTGATTTCACAGGTGTTCAATTGAAGGGGGAAAACATACCTGTACTTTCTATATAACTACTTTCTATATAACAGAATTTAGAGGTTTAACTGTGGATGATGGCAGAAGTCAAGATTAAGAACAAACACGGGGGATGGATTTACAGGCTACAAATCAGGGTCTGAGAAACATATTTTAGCCAACTGAGTTTCATTTAAGGTAATTTTCTTCATAAAAGACATTGTACTTGATTTAATTTTTCCAAGGATGTTTATAGACATTTAGTAACTCCATTTTTCCTTCCATTTTCCTACTTCCCCTATGTGATTCAGAGGAAAGGTCAGTTCAGAATAAAACCATACAAAAGGGCTTCCCTGGTGGTGCAGTGATTAAGAATCCGCCTGCCAATGCAGGGGACACGGGTTCGATTCCTGATCCGGGAAGATCCCACATGCCGCAGAGCAACCAAGCCCATGTGCCACAACTACTGAACCTGCGCGCTAGAGCCCGCGAGCCACAACTACTGAGCCCACGTGCTGCAGCTACTGAAGCCTGCGCGCCTAGAGCCCGTACTCTGCAACAAGAGAAGCCACCGCAATGACAAGCCCACACACTGCAACAAAGAGTAGCCCCCGCTCGCCACAACTAGAGAAAGCTCGTGCGCAGCAACGGAGACCCAACACAGCCAAAGATAGGTAGATAGATAAATAAATAAATAAAAAGAAAACCCTGTTTTATTAAAAAAAAACATTCAAAAGTTTATCTACTTAGTTCTTGCCTGTGCATTTTCTAGGCAGACATTTTTAAACAGGGCTTGCCAGAAAGGCAGTTAAATTTTCAGGCACCGGTTTGAAATCAATAATGTATATTTCTTAAATAACCATTTTATCTCACTTAGGGGAAAATGTGTGAGTTGGGGGATTGGATTTGAAATAAACTAAAAACTGGTTGCAACCTGGAAAGCATTATGTTAGAAGAAAATAGGGGAGAAGTATGAGTCTAATTAGCAAAAGGGCCAGATTCAAAATAACACAGCAAAGATGAAAGGTCTGCCCTGTTTAGCTAGTCTCTTAGTGTTCTTATCATTGATGAATGTCAGTCTTCATTCTGTTACTTTGTAAATCTGAGCCAGTTCCTCTGGGTTTAATACCCCACTGTGAATGAGGCAATCTGGGGAGATGTAGCCTTTTTTCTGGTCTACAATGAGGATGTGTCAATCAGGATGCTTTGGGCTCTAGGAAACTGGTGGTAAGCAGGATTTTAAAGATGTCCCCTCAAGATTCCTGTCCCTAGTTACTCAGTCGAATGCTAGTATAGGTACAGGTGGGGAGGGACTTTGTAGATGTAATTAAGTTTTCTAATCAACTGACCTTAATATAGGGACATTATCCTGGGTTACCCAGGTGGGCCTAATGTGATCACATGAGCCTTTAAAACTAGAAGACAGCAGAGGAGTCAGTAAGAGAGATGAAGCAGAGGGTGGGGTCTGAGAGACTGGAAGTGTGAGAAGGACTCAATTTGTCCTTGTTGGCTTTGAAGACAGGGAAGAAGGCCAGGAGTCAAGGATGTGGGCAGTCTCTAGAAGCTTAGTATGACCACTGCCCCTCGTTCCTGTGGAAAACCAGCAAGGAAACAGCGACCTCAGATCTGCAAGTCTGTAGAACTTAATTCAGCCAACAATCTGAATGAGCTTAGAAGCAGATTCTTCTCTGGAGCCTCCAGAAAGGAGTGCACTCCTGCCAACACCTTGATTTCGGTCTTGGGAGAACTGAAGCTGAGGAAGCAGCTGAACCACCCCATGCCCGGACTTCTGACCCACAGACACTGTGAGGTAACAAGTGGGTGTTGTTTTAAGCAGCTAACTTTATGGTAATTTGTTGTGACAACAATAGGAAACTAATATAAACTTCAGCTAAAACTGGCTAAAAACCTAGATAAATTAACTTTCTAATTAATAATAAACGGATAACTACATAATAATAGTATCAGGGTTAAGGAAGGCCTCAGGTTGACTGATTCTGTAGCTCAATGACATCCTCAAGCATCGAGGTTGTTTTCCATCTCTCTTCTCTGCTAACTTGGGTGTTCGCTTCACCCTCAGTTTCATAACAAAATGGCTGCAGCAGTTCCAGCCATCGCACCAAACACCAAAGCGTGTAGCTAAAGAGATCATTTCTTGTGTGCTTCTTCCTTGTGAGTGAAGAAGCCCCTCAAATGACTGCTCCTCTGTGTCAGAGTCTGCTTGTTGTCCCCCCATATTCACCTTCCCCTTTTTCCTCAGTAACAAAATCCAGATTTTTAGCTGGGCACATAACTGCCCAGAATAAAGATTTATGGCTAGGCATGGCCATGTGCTGAAGTTCTAACCCTTGGGCTATTAGAAGAGTTGGGAAGTAACTTTAAAGCAAGAGGCATATTCTTCTTCACCCTTTCCTCCTGTTTGCTGGCTGGAAGGTGACTGTCATGGCAGAAGCTCCATTGACGATCTTGGAATTTACAGTGACTTGGGGAATGGTAGGCATGTGTGGTAGAGCAACAAGATAGAAGATATGCCATACTAGGTCTGGATGATGACCTTCAGGCTTATTGAACATACTTAAGGTTTATGTATTACTCGCAGTTGAATCCAGTCCCAAGTAATACACTCTTATAGTTTCCAGGAATGGTTACATGTCTGAGAAAAGGGAAAGAATGATCATGATCAGTTGGGAATACTTTTCCAGTGCGTAATACTTAGGAGTCCACCCTATTGTTTACTCTAGGAGGTCAGTGGACCATATCAAGGAGGTAACTCATAGATGAATACTCTGGTTCTCAACGGGTCTCACTTTCAGGGGATAGACTATAGGCTCTGGGATAACTTATGTCTTTATAGTCTTTATAAGAGAATTGTATAAGCCAAAGGAATGTTGCTGGAGGACATTACTTTTATTCTCATAGAGTGCTCAAATTGGGAACCTCATTAGCTAGAGTTTGAAATGTCTCTATAATGTGCCTTACTTTGGGTCCCCCTAGAAGCTGAGTTGGCAACAAGGATTCAAATGCAAGCAGTTTATCGATGAGGCACAGGGACCAGCGGTAGGGTAGGGGGCGTGTGAGACAGGAACAAAGCTGAGAAGGGGCATGTCATCAAGCCATCCAGTACAGAGGGCACTGGAACTGGGAGCAGTATAGAGTCGCTGCCTGAGTTATTGAAACGCCTGCACGTCAATGCCAACACTCATTGGTTGAGGGCTGTTCCAGGCACTTGGAGGGAGAAGGGATGCGATTTGGAAGACAGCCTTCAGGTGGAGAGATCAGATACCTTCACTGAAGCGCTGAGGCCTAAGGGATAGGAGTAGGGCCCTAACAGCTTCTGCTGTTAAATTTTTTTTTAATTGAAGTATAGTTGATTTACAATGTTGTGTTAATTTCTGGTTTACAGCAAAGTGATTCAGATATACATATACATATATATGTATATTCAGATATATATAATTTTTCATATTCTCTTCCATTATGGTTTATTACAAGATATTGAATATAGTTCCCTGTGCTATACAATAGGACCTTGATGTTTATTCATTCTATATATAATAGTTTGCATCTGTCAAAGGGGGTTATTTACATGCCCATCTAGTAGTACCTGCCTTTGTATCACCACTGAAAGTAGGAAATCAGACCAGGCATGAGTAGATGGATTGTATCCTACACTGGAGATTTGTTTCAGAAGCTTACATCATCTTTAAGCTGAAAGGGACCTTAGAGGGAAACTAGTTCTATTTTTTTTTTCATTTTACTGGTGAAAAACTGAGGCTCCAAGGGCTGCCTGTGGTGACAGAGCCTTCAGATGCAGCACCAGGCCAATGTCCATGTCTTCTGACATTGTGTAGCACAGAACTGGCACTGAGAGGTGGGCAGGGGAGGCTTTGGCTCCCTCCAAATCTCCAATAACCCCTTCTTCTCTTCTTTTATATGGACAAGTGAGTTTTTAAAAATTATGCAAGCATAGCTTCAATTCCCCCCTCTCAAATTTAAGCTGCATAGACAATCCTGTGTCCTTCCCACACAGAAATTCCAGAACATCTCTTGGTCTAGGACTCTAGAGTTGTTTACCACCCTGGTTAAGATGAAAATACGAAGTGGCTTACGTTAAACAGAATAAACAGAAACAGCTCCTCTGAAGTTACCTAACATTAAACTGCTTTTGAGAACCTTGAGAAAACTTTCAAGGAAGAAATGAAAACTTGTTTATGCCCGAACGGGAATTTATTCTGTTAAGTTGACTGTATAGTCAGCAGCCATCTCAACATGTGGAATTGTGACAACTGGCTTCTTGGTTTTGAAGGGTTCAAAGTGCTTCTTTCCACACAGGCAAGGATTTTCCATGTGAGGAGGAACAAGTCCGTCTGGTAGCTTTTCTTGGTTTTGGTTACAAGGTGGTGATAACTTCTCTCTTGTGGACAGGCTTTCCTCTTCAGAAATGCTGCCTCCATTTGGCTTTTAGTTGGGTCCTTGTGAGGTGGGTCAGCCCAATAGATATTATTGTCCCCATTTCAGAGACTGAGAGAGAACATGACGGCCTGAAGGCATCTGGCTCAGTGCCATGAGCTGGGACTACAGCCAAGGCTCCACTGATGAGAGGGTTCTGTAAGTGCCATTTAGTTGGCCTTTAACTCAATTAGTCCCAGAAACTTTGTTTTGGGGCCTGCACTTATGTCCTTGATCTCATCAAGTGGAAGTTGTGGTTCTGCCCAAGACGGTCTTGTTGCTCACTCAAGGTAAGGACATGGATCAGTGCCTCTTTTGAGGCCTCTTTCAATTATTTTATTCTATTTATTTATGCATACATTTAAAATTAAATAAGTTCTGTGGCTTTGGAATCTTGTAGACTTGGGATCTGCTAATTACTCAGTGAGCGACTTTGTAAGATCACTTAACATGCCTCATACTTGGTTCCTTCGTCTATAAAATGGGGTTGCTGTGAAGATTACATATGGTAAAGGACACAAACCATTTAGCATTATGCTTGAGCACCCCAAACTATTACCCAAACTATGGCTAGTTGTCTCAGTTCTATCTTCAAAACATTGTGTATCTAGAATTTCACCACTTTAACCACTTCTCACCTACCACTGCTGTCAAAGCCACCATTGTCCCTTACGTATATATATATAGTGATGGCCCTACCCAAGGTCTGTTCCCACCCATTCCCTTCCTGCACTTTATTGCCTAGGGGCCAGAGTGAGTCTTTTATTTTATTTTTAAAATTATTATTATTTTTTTTTTGTGGTACGCGGGCCTCTCACTGTTGTGGCCTCTCCCATTGTGGAGCACAGGCTCCGGACGCACAGGCTCAGCGACCATGGCTCACGGGCCCAGCCACTCCATGGCATGTGGGATCTTCCCGGACTGGGGCACGAACCCGTGTCTCCTGCATCGGCAGGCAGACTCTCAACCACTGTGCCACCAGGGAAGCCCCCAGAGTAGCCCCCAGAGTGAGTCTTTTAAAATGAAAGTTGGATCACAGAGAAACTCTACTCAAGCTCCCCAGTGACTTCCCATCCCAACCAAGCCCAAAGTCCTCACTGTTGACCACAGAGTCCTCCGTGATCTGGCCCTTAGCGTCTCTCAACAGCTTCTCCTCCCACTCCCCTCTTGCTCTCTGTTCCAACTGTTTTGTCTTTCTTGCTCTTCCTCAAGCTGAGCATGTCCCTGTCTCAGCCTCTTTGCACTTAACGCTCCCTTTTCCTGGAAAAATTTGCCCTTAGATTCACTACTTGGTACCTTCCCTCACTTCCTTGAGTTCCTACTCAAATATGACATTATCTGTCACCTTCCCAGCCTCTTGTATATCAATGTGTGATGCATATATTAATTTTATATTCATTCAAGCAATAGATGCTCTATAAATATTTAAGATGCTTGGTAAATTGTCATGAAGGAATAGCTAACCTTTACTGAAGTCTTGCTATGTGCCCTGGATTTTGCTTTCCTTTGCAGGTGGCAATCTATCTTCTTGGTGTATTCTGTCACCTGTTAGAGATCTTAGCTCAGATGATGTCTCCAACAAATCTTCCTTGATCAGTCAAGCCAGAAGTGATTCTTCACTCTTCTGTATTCCCTTAGTGATCACTTGGTACCATTCACTGTCCCCTGGTGTTGTAGAGTTTTTTTATAAGTATCTTTTCTTAAATGTAACAAGACATTTGATGGCAAGGACCATATCTAGTGCAATTTTATGTAATGCACAATTTGTAGGGCAGCCTCTCAATTTATAATCCACTTCAGATATTTAGGAAAAGTTTCATATGCTCTCACCAGTTCTATAAATGAATTCACATTGATGGATAAGTGTTATTTGGGATTGTAGATTTCAGAATCCAAAATCTCAGAGTTAGTATGTCCAAGGCAAAATTAGGTAGAAGAGAAAAATGAAAACATAAAGCTACAAAAGTCCATTAAATGTATCATTAAAGATTATATGAACATAAGGTTGAATTGTGTAGAGTTATCTCCATGGTTCCATGGCTCCTTGTGAAAAAATCTGACAAACGACATATTTATAGAGTTTTGGTAAGAAGCAATGATCATTTCTTCTCAATTTGCTATAGTAATCATTTATCTCTTTACTTATCTTCTCTGTGCTTTCATTTATGACATCCTAGAAAAACTAGTAACAAAATATTTTTCCTATGCTGCAGAGAAGCCTTCTGGATGTAACAGTTTCTTTTCTCGGCTATCAGAGTAGCTCTATATTGAGGTAATTTTGAATGGTTGTGGTATTTTCAGTGTGACTCTCTAGTGTGGAAAAGCCTCGGGCACTGAGTGAAGTCCTTTTTCACTTAATCCTTAAAACAGCCCTGTGAAGTAGGTATTAGTGAGTCATATCGCATCACCCTCATGCTTAAAAACCCTCCAGGGCTTCCCTGGTGGCGCAGTGGTTCAGAATCCGCCTGCCAATGCAGGGGACACGGGTTCGTGCCCCGGTCCGGGAAGATCCCACATGCCGCAGAGCGGCTGGGCCTGTGAGCCATGGCCACTGAGCCTGCGTGTCCGGAACCTGTGCTCCGCAGTGGGAGAGGCCACAACAGTGAGAGGCCCGCATACGGCAAGAAACCCCCCAAAAACCCCCAACCCCCCCAAAAAAACCCCTCCACATGGCTCTCCATTTCACTTACAGGAGACCCAAGCTCTTACTATGGCTATAGGAGCCATCCCACAAGGACCCTGCTCACTTCTTCCCTTCCATCTTTTTCCACCTCTACCCACCTTTCTCCACATTATTTGGAGTGGTTCCGTCTGTCCTTGAACATGCCCGGCCAAGCTGCTTCCTGCCTTGGGGTCTTTGTACCTGCTGTTCCTTCTGCCTGGAATGCTGTAATCAGATCCTTCAATGGCTGTTTTGTCCTCATTAAGTCTCAACTTAAATTTTAGCTTCTCAGAGAGACTCTCCCATACACATAATGTTAAAAAAAAAAAACCCAAAAAACCTTCTGTATGGGGTTGTCAGATATAGCAAATAAAAATACAAAACACTCAGTAAAATCTGAATTTCAGACAAACAACAAAGAGTACTTTGGTACGTCTTGTGCAATGTTTGGGACATACATATACTCAAACATTATTCATTCCTTGTTTATTTGAAACTCAAATTTAATTGGCTGTTCTGCAGTCTACCTGGCAACCCCACCTCCACAGCAGCTCTGTGTGATCTCCTGTTTTATTTTCTCCGTGGGACATTTCACCATTAGAAATTCTGTTTGATTCTCCCACTGGAACATGGGCTCCATGAGGGTGGGGCCCTCTCTGCCTTGCTCACAGCTGCAACCTCAGAGCCTATCATATGGCCCGACACAAATAAATGATTACACATAGTAGGTGCTCAATAAATATTTGTTATAAAGGAAAAATAGAAAAATAAAAAGCTTAAAGAGGTTGGTAACATATCCAGGGCATACTGCCAGCTGGATGAGATTGGAATTAGACAATACGGTGCCAAAGCTCTTCTGAGTTTTCCACATTTTGGGGTGTGGAAGGCAGTGGAGTTGAGAAGAGGCATTGTGTCGCCTGCCATTCAAGAGGCTCTCAGTAGAATCAGAAGACCCTGGGAGCAGTAGATTTCGGGAGAAACAAAGTCTAAATGAGCCTTTCCCATTTGCTTTGCACGTAACCAAAGGAAAATGCGCTTGAGTGAAAAGAAAAAGGTACTCTGCGTTTGGAACGGGGTCAGAGGCAGTGCGCATCCTCCATGTCTTCGGACACGGTCAACTCCCTGCAACTTGAGGGCTGGCTTTATTGTCAGACTCCGGAAACCTCTAGACCCGGATCACAAGAGAAACTAAAGGCACAAGCAAAGAGCGGGGAGGGGCGGATCAGGATGAAGTCAAGACAGAAGAAATCGAACTCTGGTCTTGGGCCCAGGCCGGGCAGCGGCGCGGGGGCAGCGGCGTTCAGCCTCAGAACTCGGTCAGCTTCACCTCTTGGTGTGGACACTGGGCGCTTCGCAGGACCCACTGAAGTCGCATAATCTCCACTCGAGCTCACTTCGTCGGACCTAGGATGATTGCCGGAGGGCGAATCTAGCGGCCGGCCCGGAGCTACCTGCGTGGGTAACAGTGGTCGGATCCTGGGGCGCAGCCTGGCTCTGGTCCCTGACCAGCTCCACCCGGCTCTCACCAGCGCGTCCTCCCACCCAGGAGCTGGAGGATGGTCCCGGGGCGCGCCGAGTGTCTTCAGCCCGAACCTCCCTGTTGTGTGAGTCGCACGCGCGCCCAGTTCGGAGGCAGCCACCCTCGCCGCCGCTGACAGGTGCTGCCCGGAGGGCGTCGGGTGCGGTCCCAGGCGCAGCTGGAAACGCACGCCCGGTGCGTGTAGCCTCCCGAGCCCGGAGCCAGAGAGGAGAAGGGGCCAGGGCGCGGCCTGGGGGACTCCAGGGGACTGGAGCCGCGGAGCGCGGAGCTAGAAACTTTGCGGCGGCCGAGATTTGGCTACAGCGCCAGCCCACCCCCACGGGTGCGGGAGGAAGAGGCAGCGCCGGAGTCCCGCGGCCGGAGAGCCTCGGCGGCAGCGGCGTCTTTTCCCCGCTCTGGCCTGAAGCCGGCGGTCACTCCCGGCTTCTGCTGCTGCGTCCGCCGTCGTCGCTGCCACCGCGGGGCTCCGGGAGAAGGCGCAGCAGGAGCGGACGGAGAAGAAAGAGGAGGGGAGCGGAGAAGCAGGGGGTGGAGGATGGAGCCCCCGGCTGCCGCGGCAGGCTCGCCCGAGCCTGCGGCGGCGTCCTCTTCCTTCCAGGCCCGGCTCTGGAAGAACCTGCAGCTAGGGATGGGCAAGAGCAAGGGCGGCTGGGGCGGGCGCGCGGGGGTCCCCGAGCGCCGCATTGCGGACACCCCGTCGCCCTCCCCGCCACCCCCGGGGGGTAGGCGGGACGCACTGGCCGGCTTGGGTGGCGCGGGCAGCAGGTGGAGCGGCTTCAAGAAACGGAAGCAAGTGCTGGACCGCGTCTTTTCCTCCTCCCAGCCCAACCTGTGCTGCTCCTCGCCGGAGCCTCTCGAGCCCGAGGGTGCGAGCAGAGCGGAGCAGGGGTCCACGCTGCGCCGCCGGATCCGCGAGCATTTGCTTCCCGCGGGCAGGGGCCCGGTGGCAGCCGCCGGAGCAGCCGGAGTGACGCCTCCTGGCGGACGCTCTCCGGACTCAGCTTGCTCTTCGTCCTCTGCCTCATCCTCCCTGTCCTCCTCACCCCAGCCGCCCCCGAGGGGGGACCGCGCCCGAGATGAGGGTGCACGGCGTCGGGGCACCGCGGCGCACTTGTGCCATCAGAAGAGTTCCTCCTTGCCGGGCACCGCCTGCTTGGAGCAGCTGCTGGAGCCGCCGCCGCCTCGAGCTGAGCCAGCACGGAGCCGAGCAGAGCCGCGAACCGCGAAGGGCGAGGCGCGCGGCAGCAGCCGGGTGAGTGACAGGTGGGCGCGGCCCGAGCCTAGGTGCGCGGGGCCACGCCTCCAGCTGTGGGCGATCGAGACCCCGGGAGTTGCTGGCGGGGTAGGGGTGCTACCAAGTTCAAGCAGTGGAAAGAAAACGTCCCGTTCCTGCTTAGTAGAGTACTGACTTGCGCTCTGACTTTACTTTTGACAGAAATAATACCTACTGCTAGAAGCTGTTTGAGTAGCTTTCCCAGTTGCTGATGAAAGTGGAAGTATTAATTGTAGCCAAATAGGAGAGGAATAAAGTTAGACACAAAATGGGTACTTTTTGGAGATCTCCTAAAAGGACTGTCCAGCTAAGTCTCATCTTGTCAAAAGAAAAACAAGCAAACCCAACAACTTGCAGGGAAAATTAGAAATGCGAGGAGGTGAATTAATGGCAAACGTGAGGTCATGTCTTGGGGAAACCCTTTAGGCAGAAGTCTGTTCATCTTCCAGCCCTCCCTTCTCAAAACTTTCTGCTGCGAGTGGATCGCTGCTTAACAAATAGCGTGAGTGTCGCTTCCGAGTTAAACCGATGTTCCTATGGCCTTTTTTGTTTTGATAGTCATCTGAAGTAGTTGCATTTAAATTATTTTGCTGTAGACGTGATGTTGACTCTCTGGTCAGGCAAGAGTCAAGTAAAAATGTACCTGTAAGATCTGTAAAGCGTTCCACTGAGCGGCAGCTTTTACTCCCTCGGTTTTGTAGAGGTGATGTTCTCCTTTTGTAAATTTTTATCAAATCGTGTTAATGCTAGCAAATATTTTGAAAGTTCCATTCTGCCAGAGACCTAAAGAACTCTTTTCTGCCAATACATCTTATTTTGTTTAAATTCTAATTATTTTGACACTGATTAATTGTTAGTTTAATGACATATACATTAAAACTTTAATTAGATTAAAAGTTGGGTCACAAAAACCATGAGGCCATGCGTTGAAGGGTAAGATATGGGAATAGATGGGATTTCACTTGAAAATGTTTATAGTTTATTGGCTAATTTATTAGTGTAATTTCAGAAAGTAAACCAGAATACTAGTATGTTTTGTTGTTTAATAAACACAATTGCTGGCAGTAACCTGATGTTACCAATGCTCTAGAAAACACCTGATGGTTTAGTAAAAGGTTACAGTTATTCTCAGAAGCGTAGGCAGAAATAATACTGACAAAAAGCCTAAATAAGCCTATCTTTCTTTTTATCTTGAAAGAGAATTGACTAGAACTCCTGTTTCTGGTTCCAAAATGAGGTAAAAAGTGGTTTTAAAAAGATTGTTTAAATTCAGTGTAGATGAATACTATATATTTTAAAAATATTTATATTTGAGTGTGTACCTAATCCTAATGTATAAGAATTTTAGAGCTGGGGTACTTGCTTACATTTGTTTTTATTAACTTTTATGATCAAGAATGATAAAAAATAAGAATTGAATTAGTTTGGAAGGCAGAGATCATATTGCTGCAAATGTTAACTTACTAAATAACTTCACTGAACCAAGATATTTTCACAGTGAAAGCAGAGAATTCAGAATTAATCTTTATATTCATTTTTACCCAAACGTTTTCAGACACTATCAATCTTTATTTGAAAAACTGCTATGTAAATATAAATTTTGTATACAAAAGACCAAAAAACCTTTTTGAGAGGATACTAAACAAACATTATTGTGTGTGCTTCCACTATATGTTGGGCACTTCCATGATTTAATACTCATAGCTGCCCTACATGATAGAAGTTCTTGTTGCTATTTTATGCATTCGGAAATCAATGCTCAGAGAAATTAAATAATCTTTCCAAGGTCACATGGTTAATATATGACAGAGAGAGTTTTTGTCATTCTCCACAATGTTTTTCCATCGCTACAGCTACGTTTGACAACTTTTAGAACTTTTTATGTCTCTGAGATAACTTCAGTCCTATTGATTAATACTTGCAAGTTTACATACATTCTGGATTCCTAGAATCAGTTCTGTGATGGATTAGCTGAATTAATTTGTTCTTTGTTCTCTGTGATGCATTGTTGCATATCTTTTATATCACATTTACAAATGACATTATTGATCATACTGTCTGTAGTTCTAAAGAAGCTTCTCATTATAAAGAACCAGCATTTCAATGAAGTCATAGGAGGAATACAAAAGCTAAAATATCTTTCCAAGAGTAGGTGAAAAGTGGAGTGTAGGCAGGAGAATAAGCCCTGATGCTTTATTGTTGATTCCCTGCATCTGCTGCTCAGGAAGCCTTGTGCCCTGAGAAGTGGACAGTTTTCTCCGTTATGAGTCACAAATCCAGTTTTCAGCAGCTCTCTGTCACTAATGCACAACAGAGGATTCCTCAGTCCTCTAAATGCCTCTTTGCCCAACTCAAGGAGTCTGGCTCACCTCTTTGAATGGAGAGAAGAAAGAAATGGAGTTGGAATCTGGAACTGGAAGAGGACTCTCTAAAGTGTCCAGGAGTAGGTGTAACTCGGCAGCACCCTTCCGAGCTTCCTGCGTGTCTCAGAGATCTTTCCTTGCTCTCCTAACACCTCATTGCTGAAGATACTTGGGCATGGGGAGGAAGCTCGTAGCACATGCAGATTTCAGTTTTATTCACAGTTCATAAGCACAGATGGGAACACATAAAAAGAAAAGATGCTAAAAACATTAAATCCATCTTCAGATCGCCTAGATAAAAAGCACTTTCTCTCAAGGAAGAAAGAAAATTCGTTGCAAAATGAGGCAAATTGCTCACATTTTCTCTTGTTCTCTGCTTGATCCTGGCATCAACCATGTTCTCCAACACACTCCCCACCTCTCCACTGCCCAGCCGAGCACGAGGACACAACAACATATGGGCACATACACTGACACTGAGTGGAGATATTAAGCAAAACCAAAAAAATCATTTTGGACTGCTAGGGAAAGAGATTTGGAAGTCACTGATGTATAATAATTACAACTAAACAAACCATTCTACCTCCTATGCCCCTGTCAGCCCTCTTGCTATTATGTTTTCTTTAGCCAAATATACCTTTGAATGACAGTTTAATAGACTTAATAATGCCTTGCTGTTGGGCCATGTGTGTTATTTAAAATGTTCTGCTTTGAAAAAAAAAGAAACCCCGTTCCTCCCACTGATTCTAGTTCACGTGCTGGGCCATATTGTCATACCAGATGCATTTCATTTTCTGCAATGCAGTTGGGAAAGATGCATTCTCAATTTGTGTGCATATCAAAAATGTGCCAATTTTATGTATTCTATCTTGATGAGTTACTAAAATTATACTTTGCTAGAATCAGAAATTCCGTTAAGATAAAGAGTTAGGAATGAATATGTTGCATTTTTTAGTGTTTTAACAAAAGTGTGTAGTGTTTATGAATGTTAAACCTTTGTTGTTTTTTTTCAAATTCATTTTGTTAAAATTGCTGTCATCGAGGAGCAAAAATGATTTTGAAAAAAAGTGGATAAAATATTCAGGGTATGATAGGAATATCCATTCATTGGGATAAAATTCCTAAAACACATATGAAAGCCCCAACAAAAAGTGGAAGATATTTTCGAAGATTAAGTCTAGACATGAAGTAAATATTGCTTTATTAATTATCTGATCTTTTAAAGAAAGCCTGTATTTTCAAAAACTATTAAAAATGTGATTTGGGTAATTTTTGCTATTTATTTTTCAGGTGTCTTTAATCTTACTTCAAAGAACCTAACTTAGTCTTGGGGAAGGCACAAGTTTTAAAAATATTCCTAATGTAAATCATTAAAACCACTAAAAATCCCCCAGTAATCTAAAAAATAAGCTCCTAAAAGGAGTGTTAGTAGCTTTTTCAAAGCTTTTGCAAGTGAGAGAGTGAGGGTGAGATCTTAGAACATTTTGGAGCAGCGTGTAAAGTTTGATGTGTGATTGCATTCTTGAGAAATATTGGGACATCAGGTTGTTCCAGAGAAAGGGCATAAACAGAGTGATAGGTTTACTTTGGAGTGGAATTGTTTCCAGTAACTTTTAATTACTATCAGGTGTATCTGGTGGATCTGAGTAGAGCTGTGGATACCGTATAAATGCAACTGTTATGAGGTAGATGTTTGAAACTGGCTTAAAACCTGTCTCAGTAGGCACTAGCAATTGTGTGCTGTTATTATTTTTGAAAGGTATATTAAAGTTTTGCCACTGCCACCGTTACAAGTAAGTGGGTGTTGAAAACAATTAACAGGGGCTTTGATGGTCCTTTTCATTGAAGATGTACATTATTTTCCTTGCAGTGGTGGCAAAAGTAGCCTAAAATTAACCCAGGCAGTACTGGTGACATCACAGCTTCACACAGTAATGAAAAAATCTTATATAACTTCTGGAAAATATGTGCACATTATCATAAAGATGTGAATACATACTTGGGGGAATAAAATAAATTTAACAGATTCATAAAGAAAGTAGGACAAATATTCCCTCTTTTTTTCTGTTGCCCCATTGTTCGGAAATATTGGATGATTTCACAAGATTAAAGGTTAATAATATGTCTTTGGCACCACAAGGAAACATGTAGTATGATTTCTTTGCTCATAAGGATTATCAAAACGTTTGCCAACTCTAGACTGATGAAGAGTAAAAAAGTATGTGTAGATAACATAAGCATTGAGAAAATCTGCAGATTCAGAAGTTAGGGTAATGCATTTTTTAGTTAACTCATCGTTACTTACAGTATCGTAGCAGACATCTATTTTAGATAAGCAGAAATTAATTTTTTGAAATCTGAAACTTTTTTGCTTTGAATTTTTAATTTTTCTGGAAAACTTACTAAAAACTATACATTTCCCTGCCTCAACAAACCAAGCATCCTAAATAAAACCTTTTCTTGATATCTGAGAGCCATTTTTGTGAATACTGGCTTTTGCGGGGGGGTTGTTTTATGTGAATGAAACAGATATTGTCTTAACTTTCTTTAGGTAAGCTTGCTTGTTTTCATAAAGTTATAGTATAACGCATACCTATTTATGATAAGCTTATCTTCCTATAAAGTTAATTATTCAAAGGTGTGAGGCACTCTTCCTCAAGTCCTTTTTTCACTTGCCAAATAATCTTTACTGTCTTTATTTGTGAATTTTGATTTGTCGCTACCATTGAAAATATCATTTTTTTTCCCTGCATGGTGAACTTTATGTGCTATCTTGATTTCTTTGTTGTTGTTAACCTTTTCTTCTAATTTACATTGCTTTTTATAAATCACGTGTGGAAAGTGATTACTGTACCTCAACAATTCAGGATTGTATGCAAATATATTTCCCCCTCCAATGTATACCAGTTTCTTATCATTAGAAAGTTTTTTCAGCAGAATAGCAGGCCACAATTTCCCCAGTGTCCCAAGTACTCCTATTTAATATTAGTCTGAGTGCAAGCAACATGAAAACTGCATTTTCAATATAATGAGATTTTAAAGTCCTGCATACTACCTTCTTGAGAGAATAATTTTCCTATGAAATCTATTTGAGATATTTTATGTCAGCCTTATTTCCCATTCTCTTGGGCCCTAGCCAATCTGGAAAATTATGACACATGATAGGCAAATGGGACTCTGGACATTTTAGGATCAATGCATCCTCTTAATCACATGGGTTTTATTTAGAGAGGCTCCTTCAGTATTAGCAATCTCATTGTATTTTGCACTGCTAGAGTAGAATTTGGCAAGCCTTAGTACAATGGACCTATATAATCAGCATTGTAAACTGGATCGGGGAAGACTACTCAATAAATGGTTGCTGAATAAACGAAGGGATGAATGGATGGGCTGGAGCTGTTCAGAGATAAGTTCTCTTGGAAAAGTTTCAAAATCACTTTATGGTCGTGTAATGATGTTCTTGCCTTCTTGTTTCCAAGTCCTTTTATGCCTGACATGTATTTGACATTCCCCTCTTCTCCCAGTTGCTGGCATGGCTTTCCTTTAATTCTGGTTCATGTCTGAGGGCATAAAGGGAGGCTATAACTACATATTGTGCTCACGTGTGGGATGGAGGAGTGATTTCTGCTTCCGAGGTCTCTGGCTCAAGGATGCATTTCTTGTTGCTGGTCTCCGATTCCAGGTATCTGTTTTGCACCCACGTTTCCTTGTCTGGCCTATGAGATCGTACCCCGACACCTGGATCACCAACACCTGTTGACATGTCCTCACTCATGATCTCTGAGCCTTGAACTCTCCTTGGATCTTAGCTCAAGATACTTTCCTGCCTGCTTCCTTGCACTTCTCCTCAAACCCACTTACTTTAACTAGGTTAAAATCCCAATCTTGATCAAGAATCCTGCCTTTACTAGCCTGACTCATTCTGTTGCCAAGTGTGTGAACTGGGGTTCAGATGGTTGGTCAGTTGCTTTTCATAGTGACTACCTGTCTAATGCTGAGCCTATTTTTAGAACACCAAAGACTCCTCCAGAAAATCTGCATTGCCTGTCAACTGCATTTGCCTATACAGGGCGTTTCTTCCCTTGGAGGACTGGCCCAGAGCTGGTCATTGTCTCTGTGTCCCTACTTCCTCTTCTCCTATTTTCAAACTCTCACCATGTCTGCTCTTGGACATCATCACCCTTTTCCTTAGTCCTGCTTGCTTTCTCTTCCTCCTTAATATCGTCTCTCTTTCTGATTGCAAGACGATTTTTGTAACTGACCATTAAGCATCTGGAGCTGTGCTGTCCCATATGGCAGAGCCACTGGCTACCGAGCACTGGAAAAGTGGCTGGTTCACGTTGAGACGGGTGGAAAGCATAAAGCGCACACCACATTTTGAAGTCTTAGCTCAAAGGAGAGGAAGTAAAATATCTTATTACTAATTTTTTATGTTGCTTGTGTGTTGAAATAGTATTGTGGGTATATTGGATTAAGTAAAATATATTATTAAAGTTAATTTCACCCGCTCCTTTTCATTTAAAAAGGTGGCTGCTAGAAAATTTTAAATTATATATGTGACACGTTTTTATTTCTGTTGGCCAGCACTGATCTAGAGCAGGTGTTCAAACTCCATTACCCACAGGGGCCATCAAAATAAAGAAAACGAGCAAAGGTTTGATGGGGCCCGTGGTGAGCGAGGAAGCCGGTGCCTCATTCCAGGGGCAGCTGCTCCTCAACTCCAGCTGATTATTATCATGCAGTGAAAGCAGTGCTGCCAGAGTTTCTAGATTCTTTAACAGAAGCCAAAAAAATCCAGATTTTTGCATGAAGTCTCCAGAATCTTGAATTTTTGACAAAGAATTGATTTTTAGAAAAACGCAACACAGACCAAATAAAATATATCTCTGGGCTGACTTTAGCTATCAGCTTGAACTTCTGACTCAGAAAGCTCATGTTTGATTTCTCCTCTCCCCTCCCAGTGCTAGATGAATGTTATCTGGACGTAGTAGGTGTCAGTACATTTCACAAAATAACAGCATCAGGAGTGGTGGGATGGAAGACGGAATGCGGCGGGTTGGAGGGTGCGTGGAAAGATGAGGTGGGGACAGAGAGAGTGGCCAAGCAGTTTGGCTCTCCACAAGGGATCAAAGAAAGTGGTGATGGGAACACGAGAACCATGCTGGGATGGGATCATGGGCAGGTTTTTGGTTTTTGTTTTTTTTTAACATCTTTACTGGAGTATAATTGCTTTACAATGGTGTGTTAGTTTCTGCTGTATCATACGGTATGCTGACACACATGTATGGAATTTGGTTTTGTTTTTAATGGATATCACCTGAGTGGGTTGATGAGTCAGCACTTGTGGAGAGGGAGAAATTGAAGTTAAAGGAGAACGGGGGTTAATTGATGGATGTAGGCCTTAAGGACTCACGTGGGGGTGGGTCCCAGAGACCAGGGGAATGGTAGCGTCAGTGGAAGAAGGATCCTCTCCCTTGCAGATGGAAGGGACGGTGCGGGTGTGGATGCAGGTAAGGAGTAGGCTGGGGGGCAGCAATTTGAGGGTGTTGCCACCCGATGGCCTCTGCCTTGTTTTGAAGTGTGCTTAGGATTCGGACACAGGGAGATGGAGGAAAGAATATTGCCACTGGCACAGAGGCGAACAAGTGCCCTGTGTATTTAAGAAATGGGGTGTCAGCAGTGGGACTGAAGCCTAGGGTGTGGGGTGGGGTAGAGGGAAATGAAGGTGCAGCTGAAGGTCTGGGATCTCTGGGGGCTGAGGAACGTATCTAGGGAGGCAGAGGGACCCCTGGAGGCATTTGAGCAGGGGAGACAGGGGCACGTGAGCCTTGGAAGGGTGAAGTTGGCAGCAGGGGCAGGCGACCACTTGGAGGCCAAGGCAGTCCCGTGAGAGACTGATGTTGGGCCGGTGACTGACCTTGGGGATGGGGAGATGGAAAGATTTATAAGACCAGGGATGTAGCTGAACCTTCAGGAAAAGGGAGAGTGAAAGGAGTAAATCAGAGCACATGTCCCCCTTTACTTAGTTTTTGAATTTTCCTGGTTCTGTTCACAAATGCTTGTATTGAAACGTATTTTCCTTTGGAGGGAGAGGGAAGGTTAAGTTTTGAATTTGCATTTGTGTAAAATGGTTGAAGGTGCCAGGCTCTTGAGTGCCAAATTGTCACCTATTTACTGTAATAGCTCAGATTAGATAAGTTCATTTGTGTCATATTTTAGATTCCACATATAAGTGATATCATATGGTATTTGTCTTTCTCTTTCTGACTTAACTTCACTTAGTATTGTAATCTCTAGGTCCATCCATGTTACTGCAAACGGCATTATTTCATTCTTTTTTATGTAAGAGCTCATATTCTTTATATTATAGTTATTTTGGATTCTTCCATGAGTAAAATAGTTATTTTCCCTGCAGTATTAGGCACTGAAAATAGTGTTAACGGCATGAAAAAAGGGCAAAACATACGTTTGGCAGTTTAAAAAAAAAAAAAGGTAAAACAAGAAAACCTCCTACACATTTCTGTTACATAGATTTTTTATGGTGTCTGATGTCAGAGAGACTAAATATTTGGGGAAATATTTATAATGAAAAGGTTTGGAATTGAAGGACTCTGTTGGCAATTTTCGCTCTTAAGGCATTGTGGCTCAAATGTGTTGAAATATGCATTCTCTCTCAGATGCAGGGTTGACCCATGCATGACACAGGATCAATTTCTGAAAATTACAAATAGTTACTCTCTCAAAATAGAAACGATATTCTATCTGGACCCTTAAGCCATATTTGACCCTTGTTCTTTTATTGAAATGTAAAATAGCTCTTTTTTTTTAAAATAGCTTTTGATAAGAGAGAAATTCAGCATTTCTATAGTTTCCTTTGAATAATATTTTCACCACACCAGACTAGAAGTCTGAGTGTTTTCCAGAATCTCTTTTGCGATTGGAATAGGTTTTGGAGACAAGTTCTATGTCACTACAGAGCTTTTGCCAAACCTCAAGCTCCCTGGCGGTTGGAACACTCTCCTTCAGCGTGGCCGCTGTCTCCTGGCTGACAGCAGTCACAGGCTGCGCCTCCCTTTTCTTTCTTTGCCTCCCTGGACTTTCAAAAGGAAGCAGGAGTAGGGGGCAGGGGCGGGGTCCAGCTGAGATTGGGATCTCACCTGGTTTTCTGTGGCCTTGCACACGTGCCCTTTCAACTCAGCGGTTTTAAGCAAAAACAAAAAACCACATTGACTTAACCAGTTTGGTTATCGCCCCAGTCCCACTCTGCTCCCTTAGGCCTGCTAGGTGGCATTCGTCTACTCCAGACTCAGGCTGCTGCTTCTGTGACTCCTGAGACTTAGGGGAACGGGAGAATTGGGAGGGAGAACGACCTTTTGCAGTTAGTTTCCCAGGCCCCACGCCCTCTGCCTCTTTTCAAGGAAGATGGAGCTTTGTAAGGTGTTCTTAATCTGCTCCTCTCTACCTGACATTTTCACTGTCCCCAGTGCCAACGTTTTTCTTCCTGGGTATATGCCAGGGTATGAGGAAGAACTTTACGGGCCTTGCCACTAGAGGGTCTTTGTGTATTTTGAATGACCAACCATGGTTAGTCTGTGTACCTCTGTCACAGGACTATCCAGGTGGTATATTCTTTGGGTCCTGGCTCTTCATTCTCTGCCCTCCTGCCACTTGCCTTTCAGCTATGTCATTTCTCTTTCTTTCTGGGAATAAGAGCAGAGAAAATAAAAAAGAAAAGTCAGGCATTTTTTTGTTGTTGTTGTTAGGGGCTTTCATAATTTTTTTCCCACAGTGAAGTTTAAATAATTGGCTCCTATAATGTTTTGACATTTTGTGTTGCTCTGACATAAGCTGCACACACACACACACACCCACACCCACACACAATTATGCCTTCACCTAGTATGGTTTATACACGTACCTGTTTTTTCACATGCATCGTATTTCCCACTGGAGTCAAAGATAAACAGAAGAACTCCAAAATTCTTCCACCTAAATTTAATATAATACTAAATTTCAGTGATAACATAGTCCTTACAAATGGTCTAGGTTCATTTAGTATGAGTAGGTGTACAATAACCAGCTCAACCAATGAGAAAAAAAAATCAGAAGACAGTTTTTATCGTTCACTATGGAGTGTGTTCTACAAAGGGAATGAGTAATCTTCCTTTGAATTTAAACTAATGTATAAGGAATACCTTTTCTTCAGTAAGAATAATCATTCTTCTGTAACTATTCATCTTTTTTACAGCCACCATGGAAGAGCGGTCTTTGAATTATTTCCTTAATCTTTTGAAATCTAGATGTCACAGTAACTAAGATCTGTTGTTAGTATTTTCGGCTTGGCCTGGCTTTACTCTCACAAAGTGATCCTCACAGATAAAAAATGGGGAGACATTTTGGAGAGTTTCCTTACTGATACAATTCACCTTTTAATTAGAGAGAAAGTGATCCCTTTATTCTTATTTTTTTTTAATTGGGGTACAGTTGTTTTACAATGTTGTGTTAGTTTCTGCTGTATAGCAAAGAGAAGTAGAGTTCTCTGTGCTATACAGCAGGTTCTTATTAGTTATCTATTTTATACATATTAGTGTACATATGTCAATCCCAGTCTCCCAGTTCCTCCCCCCTCGCATATATGCATTAATATACAATATTTGTTTTTCTCTTTCTTCACTTACTTCACTCTGTATGACAGTCTCAACCCTAAAGAGTTATACCTTTAAGGCTGTAAAGATGTATTCTCATAATCACAGAAAGTTCAGTTTTTGAAATCACCTGAAAAAGAGAGTTGGAGAATAACTGAGTTAGGACCAAATGGATCTGGGACAGCAGAGCTTTTGTTTGTGTTGGCTGCTTAAAGGATGCTCTGTTTTCTGTTAATGTTGCTGATGATTCTCAATGGCTCTTTTTATAACATAACCCTCTTAATTATATATGGATGGCATTTTGAATGGTGTGTTTGTAAGTGCCCATTTCATATTTGAAAATCTATTTTTTTCTTTCTAGGAGTATAAGTCTAATGTGAGTTCCAGGCAGCTACACAAATTTTGTTTGTATTTGGTGCTAGAGCTTTGTACCAGGTTTGTGTGGACTTGTTTTGCATAAGTGTCCATGACCATATTTGTAATGTTATCTGCTGGGGTAGGGCTTGGCCTTCACTCCCCTGCCTTTGAATTAATATTTGTTAAATCACAATGCACACTCTGTCTTCTGAAGTTTCATTATATGAGGTAGGACATGCTCACGATGGTCCTCTGGCCACCCTGGGCTGGGCTGTCTTTGCTCAATTGTATCATGTTACCTTTGACATGAGGCCAACTAACTATGGGTCCTCTCACCCCCATTTTTTATTTTATTTATTTTTCTTCTAGTTTAATTGAGATATAATTGACATTAACACTGTATAAGTTTAAGGTGTACAGCATAATGACTTAGATACATCATGAAATGATCATCATAGTAAGTTTAATGAACATCCATCATCTCATATAGATATAACATTAAAGAAATAAAAAGAATTTTTTTTTCTTATGAGGAGAACTCTTAAGGTTTAATGTTATGACAACTTTCATGTGTAACATAACACAGTGTTAATTATATTTGTCATGTTGTACATTACATCCCTAGTACTTAGTTATCTTAAACTAGAAATTTGTACCTTTTGACTGTCTTCATCCAATTCCCGCTCCTCCCCGTCCTCTCTGGTAACCACAAATCTGATCTCTTTTTCCTTGAGTTTATTTGTTTGTTTGACACTTTATAACTAGTATTAATAACAGCTAAACATACAGGGCATTTATTATGTATTGGCACTATTCTAAGTGCTTTTTATATATTAACTTATTTATTTACTACAGTACTTTCTGAAGTAGGTTTATTATCATTTGCATTTTCCAGATGAATAAAGTGAGCTATAGGAGAATAGGTGACTTGTCCCAAGTCACACATCATATAATTTGGATCCAGTGCACTTGGCCCTTAAGCTCTACAAAGGAAGGCTGTTTGTAGTAGGTTGTGCCTGAGAAGCCCGGTTTAGGAAAACGGCTCCAAGTGGAGTTGTTTTTTCTCCTCATCTCAGTGTTGACTTCAGAGCTCTTCTTTGCCCCTGCCATTTCCTTCCCATCTTTCTGATCTCTGAAGGTTGTCTCATAACAAGAAAATTTAATGAAGACAGATTTAGTATAACAGAAGATTTTGGTGTCAGGCATAAACCTGGCTCTACCACTTCCTTCTTACTGGTCGGAAGCCCTCTGAGATCTCTTTGATTGCTAGATAATGGTATAGCTAGCAACTTTTAAATGTCAGTCCTGCTTAAAAAAACTCTTCCTCACCAAGTGTACCACTATACATCATTGTTATGTCTGTTATTGATATTATCCTGAGGGACATGTTATAATTTACAAGACCCTTATAATTATGTATTTTCTATATTCTATAGCCTCATCTCATCTCTGTCATTAATCCTCTCTTATTCCATGAACAGCATGGTAGTAGTGGAAGGAAACAAAGTAGATCTATCTACTAGGCATTCTTTGCATTGTATCTCAAATAGATGTTATAAAATATGTACATTATTTCACTTTAACTCTTACAGAAATTTTGATGAAGAGATATTGTTATATATGCATTTATTTATGACACATAAGTATATGCTATAGTTGTATTTTATATACCGGAAATTCTTAGAGGCCATGTTAGTAATTTGCCTGCAGTCCTGATTCTGTCTACAGTTAGTAAGTGGCAGAGTTTGGGTAACAGACAGCTGATTTCCACCAGGGCCATAGTTTCCAGGGTATCCACTGCTCCACCAGTAGTGAGGGCACATCAGTGCACCAGTGCCAGGTACATGATGTGCCCAAACCGGTGATTCGTGGTTGAGTCTGGTATTCCTTCAACACCAGCCCTGTCAATGAGTTTGAGTCTTACCATTGTTTTGGAGGGATAGCTGGAGGAATGTGCCATTATTAGTTGGAGAAAAGTATCTAAAAAAATATAGTGAGGGGCTTCCCTGGTGGCACAGTGGTTAAGAATCCGCCTGCCAATGCAGGGGACATGAGTTTGAGCCCTGGTCCAGGAAGATCCCACATGCTGCGGAGCAACTAAGCCCATGCGCCACAACTACTGAGCATGCACTCTAGAGCCTGCGAGCCACAACTTCTGAGCCCGCATGCCACAACTACAGAAGCCCATGAGCCTAGAGCCCGTGCTCTGCAATAAGAAAAGCCACCACAGTGAGAAGCCTGTGTACTGCAACGAAGAGTAGCCCCCGCTCGCAGCAACTAGAAAAAGCCCACGTGCACCAATGAAGACCCAATGCAGCCAAAAAAATAATATATATATATATGTATATATATAGTGAGTGGGAGTGTGTTAGTTTGTTTATTTGTGGGCTCAATTCCAAGAGCTCATAAGTGAATATTTCTCAGATCATTCTTCTCGTGCATGCTGTACATGTATTTTGACTTCCAGTGACGTTAGACTTGTGTAAAACTAAAGGTGTACATTCTGCAGTTAGTCTAGGTGTTAGGATCTCTGGACAGGAAAACAAATTGTTCTCAGAGCATCTAGTTGTTTGTGAATATGCCCAAGTGGGGTATATTCTTTAAATAAGGAGAAGGCAAGATAGTTCTTGCCTTATGGTACAACCAGTGGAATTGGTACAACTTCTCATGTTTCTTGATAATAGCAATAATAGAACTAAAATCTTAGTCTTGTGCCAGTCAGTGTTTCACAGGCATTACTTCATAGTCTTTGTGACGATAAGGAGCTGGAATTCTTAGTCTCATTTGTAGATGGATCACTGGAGGCTCAGAAAGTGTGAGGACTTGCTCGGGGTGGTGCAGCTGTAAGTGGTAGAGCTGGGATTTCGTACCTAAGTGACTGGCTCCAAACCTCATGACTCTAATTGCCATGTTCATGGTTTTCCTCAACACTGAAGAGCTGCTACATCTCCTGAGTATTGTCATATAGCTCTTTTCCAGGTGTCTTGGAATAGGGAAAAAATTTGGTTAGAATGTTCTATGTCGTGAACCAGCCCCAAGTGTATATGTGTTGCTGGAAGATCCCATTCCAATCCAACACCAATGATTTTGGTAACTCATCTCTCCTCTTTTCTCTCTCTGGTCCTCACACGTTTATTAAATATTTACCCTGTGGTAGACTTGGTGTCTTTTTAATACCTTGATAAAGAAGACAGACCAATTCCTGTTCCCATAGACCTTATGATGTAGTAGAAGAAACTTTCATTAAATTAAAAAAAATACACAAATAATTATCAATTACAATTGTGATAACTCATTCAGAGGTATATATAGAGAAATAGAACTACAGGAATGAATTGCAAGAGGTCCCAACCTAATCATGCAGGAAGGGGAGGGACAGGGCAGACTTTCCTGAAGAAGTGACATGTAGGATGAACTACAAAGAATGAATAAAAGTTGGCCAGATTTCCTGAGGAGAGGAAATGAGGGATGTGGCGGATGGTTATGGGCAGAGAAAACCACAGCAGAAGGTACTTAGAGAAAGATTGTGTGGGCAGCTGGAATTTGGTTAATAAGAGGGAAAGTGAGGGGGAATGGGTCTGGAATGGTTGGCAGGGGCCAGATTATAGAGGGTCTTTTGGATCATGGGGAGATTTTGGACTCTTAGGTACCAAAGCAGTCTTGAGAGCCTAGATGCTTCTGAAGAGCAGAGCCACCTTCAGGAAAGTTCTTGAATTTCCTGGGAATAGCTTTCCTTCACTGCTATGTATGGAATCACATTGCACTCATAGGGTTGTTTTGTAAAGAGGTAGAGAAGTATGTTGGGGCCACCTTTCTCTACTAAGATAATGGTATTTTTAAAATGTCTATAATAAATAGAAATACCAATTAGATGAAAATATTATTCCCCCTGGAAAAACACATCATTTCACTTGTCCTCTTGCTTTTTTATTGAGCACTACTGGAAGGTAAATGAAGGTAGGAAATGCAGTCTAATTTCCTCCTGTCAATACTCAGGGGAGAGATTCTCTTTGACAGCACTTTTCAGAGCCTAGGTAGGGATGAAAATGAGATAAAGCTTGGTGATCCAGGTGTTACAGCTGTAAATTCTGGAGAACATATTTTTTATGTTTTAAGAAATGTTCCAATTTCTTCCCTGAAGTCAGAGTGGGGAAAAAAATGAAGAACTCTGGAAAGGAGTTGTGTAAGGAGGTGTACATTTAAAAGTCTGTATTTGTTAACATAATCGTGGGGTGATTAGGAAGACTGCTTATTGAACACGGTGGAGCAGATTTGATTTAAATTTTATATTTTCCTATATATATTTTAAGATATAAAAATCTTAGTTTTATATTTTCATGTATTGGCCAATATTCACATTTGCGAAACAGATATGCAGTAGTGCCTAAGCAGGAAGGAAAGCTTAAAGTACGTAAAAGCTCCCCATTACACTTATTGTACAGTGTTATAGTAGGAAAAGAAAGGAAACGTAAAAATTCCTCATCAAGACTGTAGTCTGTCAAAGTTGAATCAAACCTGACATGGGAGCATAAGGCATGTCCAGCAAGTGTGAGTGCTCAGAAATTGTACCAAGCCCCGCCCAAGTCAGGCCTGCCCAATCTGTGCTTTGACCGCCCCAGCCAACTACTGTCACGACCAACACCCAGACAACATGGGTTGCCCTGAGCATCCAAGCATCACTGCCATCTAGTATAAGAAATAGCATCTAGTAAAAACTTTCAATGATATAAGCCATGCCCAACTCAAAAGAGTATCAGGAACCTACATATTCTTTATCTGTGTAACGTGGTTTCTTTTTGTTGTTGTTCTTTATGTAACATTTTACTGGAGTCATAACCAAGTAAACACTATGCTATTAAAATAGCAAAGGAATTGAACATTAATTCTCATTCCATTTGGGGATCATAAAACCTTTCCAGAAACTAATGAAAGTGTGGCATTCTCTTCATAAAGAAATACAGTTGTACACAATATTAGTTTTATGTTTTAAGATTTCCAATCCATGGTCTCCAAAACCTTCAGTTACTCCCCTTGGGATAAAAGGAAGACTCAGTGATAATTCTCATGAAATAAGATGGCCTTAATAGCACTATAAAAAAATAAAAACTTGAGTCTCTGAATTTTCAGCCATGACCTTGTTTACTTACTTATTTATTTCAGAACCTTGCAGGGTGCATGGATTGATTCTTCAAAGGAAAGAGCTATAGACAGACCTTCTAGGGAGAAGTGCAGACATGCCCAGAAATAAGTCAGTCGTGCCCTGCAGAATTTCCTGAAGAGGCCAGCATACAGTTAGAGCCCTAATTTGGTCATGATTGGCATTTTTTGTTAATATTGGGTTCTGTTTTCTGGAAGTTGATTTCTCTTCCCTTGTATGGAGACTCTCCTTTGGGACTGAACCACTGAGAAGCAAGATTCTATTACGAGAGAATGTGATATCGAATAAAAGCTTCCTCTGATTATCCTCCTTAGTGGACAACATTTGCTGACTCTTGGCTACCCTCACAGGGTCTTGTTCTAGATTCTGGGGACTCAAGGCTCCTGCCCTCTGGAAATTTTTCCTCTTAGTTGGGGAGATAGTAAATATACATAAAAGATAAATGTCACCACCAGGTAGCATAAATATCCGTCTTTAGGGGGATAAAACCATGGGAATTCCTTTTCTCAGGAGATAAATACAGAGGCTTAATTATCTCATTGTAACAGCTATTGGGACAATTGGTCTGGTTTGCACCATCAGTAGTGTAATTAGACTTTTGTGCTGTCAGCTCTCTCTACTCATTTTCTCTCAATGATTCCACAGCTATCTAATGTGCTAAAAAATGTAGAGGCCTGCAGCCTGGAGGCCTCTTCTTTTTTTGAAGAAAGAGCTTTTTTCAAGTTAGAGGGCAGTTCTCAAACCTAAGATGTGGATGATTCGGAGGGATGTGGATCTCTGCTGTGTGTGCTGGGCCTTGACAAACTGAAGCACAGTTATTCCCTTTCAAATCAACCAACGAACCACAGGTCCAACTCAGAGCTCCTTGTCTGGAAGCCTAATTGTCCACTTGGGGCAGTGGCCTTTCAGAGGGAAGGTGGGTGGAGCTGGGGGTGGAATGTGAGTGCCTGTTGGAGAACTGTCGCTTGGTGCTTGGTGGACCAGGAACCAGGAAACTGACCTGCTGCTGGCTGGCTCCATGGGTCCTGCCAGGTGGACCAGGCTCGGGCACTGAACCACACCATGGTTCCTGTCATCATAATTTGAGGAGAGGTGGGTAGGAATGGAGATGTCTAATGAGACAGTTGGAGCACAGCCACCAGGGATGTCTTATTCAGGACTCCTGCCTTGTTACAGGAGCTCAACTCTTCTTGGATATGGCTTCAAAGGAGAGTGTATCTGCTCACACCTGGCAAAGCCCCGGGGCAACCTGGATCTAGAGCCTCAAACAGTGCCATCAAGTCTCTGTCTCTGCCCCTCCATCCTTCTTTCTTCTCTTCCCTCAGAATTGCTTGGCCTTGGGCATCTTCTCTCTCAGGTAGGTTCTCTCTACCTGGTGGCCTCCAGCAGCTCTTGGCATCCATCCTCCCCACAGTTCTTGGGAGTGAGTCCCATTGGAATGATTTGGAGCATCACTGTGCCTCCTGTGGCCAGGTCACGTGTGTACCCTTGGAGCCTAGGAGTGAGGGGCATCCAGCTTAAATAATGTGGACTGAGATGGGGAGGGAGGTGGGTCCTTAAAGGCAAATCAGATTGCTTGGAGGAGGCAAAATTTTTCAGTGTCCACATGGGTTCAGTCAGTACTCAGCAGTTGGAAAGATGAGTGATCAGCCATCCAGAAAATCCTGTCTGGGGGCTGCTGGACCCGGCTCCTGGCTTGGAACACAGGGTCCACTCCAGTTCTGCAGAGGGAGACTTTGTTTTCTGTTTTTAATGTAAAATGAGCATAGAATATGGCAAGTAGGTTCTTTTTTTTATGCCTTTCTTCTTGAATGGGTTATACTATGTAAAGCCATAGTAATGAGATGACTAATTTTAAAGTCAGGTATTCTACAAGCGATAGCACCTGAATTAACCTAAAGGGTAGCTGATTTATTGAGTCCTAGAATGTTGGAAAAGGACCTATAAAACATACTTTAGGGCTTCCCTGGTGGTGCAGTGGTGGAGAGTCCGCCTGCCGATGCAGGGGACACAGGTTCATGCCCAGGTCTGGGAGGATCCCACATGCCGCGGAGCGGCTGGGCCCGTGAACCATGGCCGCTGAGCCTGCGCGTCCGGAGCCTGTGCTCCGCAACGGGAGAGGCCACAACAGTGAGAGGCCCACGTACCGCAAAAAAAAAAAAAACCAAAACAGACTTTACATAGGTAGATACTGATACTTGGGAGATGAATATACTGAAGAAGTTAAGATAATGTCCTCTTCTCCCTTTCTCAGAGCCTAGAATATAAGCAGTTCCTGATCCACACCCCACTGAAGGAGTTTCATTTATACAAACATGCTTGAGTAGTATTCAGCCAGTGATGCCTCAGTTTCTCCTACCATCCCTGCCATCACACAATGGGAAAAAAACTTTGCTTTTAGGGTGTCTGTGGTTTCAGTACAAAGGAAGAGAGAAAATAGTGCAAAAGAAGAATGGCTTAGGTGAGCTGCCGGCCCCTGGGATGGGGACCAGACTGGTTGACTTTGCCAAGGCAGAGAGAAGTCCAGGTGACTGTCTTCCAGAGCTCAGTAAGACACAGAACCTCTCCAAACCCCCCATTTCTCTTCTGTAAAACTGGGGCAATAACATACCTCCCCACTGGTGGTGTTAAGAGGGTCCAGTGAAGCTGTTAGTTCCTGGCATCGTAAGTGCTCAATATATACTCATTATTCTCCCATGACCCTGCCCCCACCCATCACTGCTATTAGCCTGTTATTCTCCACATTTGGCTTAACAAGTCTTTTCTTTAAAAGCTACACCAGTGTCTTTGGAGCCTTAAGGAATGAGCATTTGCACGTTAGCGTGAATTAATTCAGTTAGATTCTTTCCTCCTGGATAGAAAACTGTAAAATTTGAATAAGGGGTGAAGTTGGTGGGGTGGGAGTGAATTAGCTTGATCTGTAGAATTTGTGGCAGGAACCTGGGTCTGGGTGAGTGCTACAGAACTTAAGTCTTGGGAACTGAGAGGCTAGAAAATAGTGCAGCATTGAGTGGAGGTGCGTGGGAAGGGAGAATGCTAACTAAAGACTTTCTCTGATCCAGGACTTGGCTACAGAATGGCTCTGGATCTGGCACGGGCATGGGAAACTACGATGTTCTCCTCCCGTCCCTCATAGCTTCTTGCTCCCAGAACTTGGGGTGGACCCGCTAGTGCTGCATTAGGAGGGCTCATTTGGAAACCAGCCCCCATTTATGACATTGCTTCTCTGGGCAAATAAAGGCAGTAAACAGCTTTCTAATGAACTTCGGGAACCTCACCAGTTCAGGAAGCCAGAGGGTGCTTGCACTTTACAGATAATATTTTCAAAATGATTAGCCTTCCTACACTTGTGAATTTCCCGTCACCACATCTTAAGTGGAGTGTCTCAGATAAGGTCACTTTTAGTTACTTCCTTTGCTTAATATTTGCCTTACACATAGTAGATATGCCACAAATGTGAACTCAAATTGAATAATTAATATATGATTTTTCTATTAAGTGAAGAAAAACCTTTAACTTTTAGAGTATTAGGAGAATGATCAGGGACAGAGTACATGGTATGACATAAACGAACTTTTACTTCTAAATATTCTGACATTTATTGAGAGTTTTGGTCATTCATTTTATTAAAAGACTATCTCAAGGAGCTGATTAGCCATAAGTTTTTTTTTTTTAATTCAACATATCAGGGCTTCCTAAAAAAAAAAATTCAACGTATCTCTATTAATTTTCTGATATCTGTATGATAGTGAACTTTTTCAAATAAAACATTTCATAAATCTAAAATTCTGTTCTGAAAGAAAGGATCTAGTCAACATGTTTGAAATTTTCAGACTCGCATAAAATCTGAAACAAACAAATAAACCCAACCTAGGAAAGTTGAATGCAAACTTTCATTTGTAAAATCATAAGCTTTTCTGTTAAGCTACTTTTTATTCTCTTGGGAATATCCCACAACATGTTTTAAGGTTAAATAGACTGAGATAATCAGTTTCTCAAATATAGATGTTCTAATGGGATTCCCAATCTTTCTAAGCACATAGCTATTCACATAGATGTCTCTGAGATTTTTGTGCTGAGAACTGATACAGGCATCTTTATCTCATTTTTGGTCTTTTTATATGATTTGTATTTTTAAGTGTAATTTCCTTTCACTTCCTAAAAATTAGTGTAATGTGTACAAATAGTGATGCTTTTGGTATCTTTTAAAGGTGTTTACAGAGTGCCTCCCTAGGAGTGCCTAAGTTCCTCAGCCCTTTCACATCTGAAATGAACTGTGCGCTCTCAGAAGTCTCCTTGATTAAAAAATGTGTCTAAGGATTATAGATTCCATTTTTAAGAGCTTAATCCTTTTAAGATTAACTGGTGAGAGTAAATGAGCAGGCAGAGACTTAATGAGGACAGATCCATGGTGGAAACTTTGACGCTCTGCCCTCATCCCTTCCTTTGGTGATGTGTCCATCCCTGGGCAGCTAAGGCAATAGACCATGATGGCCTCGCGGCTGTGTCCCTCATCGGGCCTTGCCCTCGACCACAGGAAATTACCTCTTCCAAGATTGTCCCCCTCCAACTGGGCACTTGGAACCAGTGACTGCTTGATGAGGGGATTTAAAGGCCCAACCCTCTTGCCCCAATTTGGGACATCTCTGCAGTCTCAGCTCCAGGACCCCCTGTACTCTTGTGGCAGCCTCCATTGAAACCACATTGTGGGTCACCTTCTCCCTCTACTCGATCCTGCCCCCTCCCTTCCTTACATGTGTATCTCCCCAGGCATCCCCATCTTCTAATAAACCATTTGCAGGCATCTCTCCATTGTAGAGAACATTTCCAGGGAACTCAGTCTGATAGACACCATTGTTGAATTTCCTAGTGATCTTTAAGTTTTAGGAAGAAACAGTTAGATGTCATGGAAGCAATGGGAAATTTTGGAGGCAATCAAAGGAAGTTTGGTTGGTGGGCTTACACTGAGGCCTAAAATAACATTTATGGGAGGATGAAGAAGCACAGAAGTGCCAGAGGAGATGGCACTATAGGGCAGTAAAGTTAAACAGAGACGGAAAATACTACAAGAAATCATTTATTATAGATTAAAAATTTTGATTTTTTTCTTTTAACATCTTTATTGGAGTATAATTGCTTTACAATGGTGCGTTAGTTTTTGTTTTATAACAAAGTGAATCAGCTATACACATACATATATCCCTATATCTCCTCTGTCTTGCGTCTCCCTCCCACCCTCCCTATCCCACCCCTCTAGGTGGTCACAAAGCACCGAGCTGATCTCCCTGTGCTATGCGGCTGCTTCCCACTAGCTATCGGTTTTACATTTGGTAATGTATATATATCATTGCCACTCTCTCACTTCTTCCCAGCTTACCCTTCCCCCTCCCCGTGTCCTCAAGTCCATTCTCTACATCTGCATCTTTATTCCTATCCTGCCCCTAGGTTCCACAGAACCATTTTTGTTTTAAGATTCCATATTATATGTGTTAGCATGCGGTATTTATTTTTCTCTTTCTGACTTACTTCACTCTGTATTTCACTGTCTTATAGTTTTCTGCATACAGGTCTCTTGTCACCTTAGGTAGGTTTATTCCTAGGTATTTTATTCTTTTTGTTGCAATTGTAAATGAGAGGGTTTCCTTAATTTCTCTTTCAGGTGTTTCGTCATTACTGTATAGGAATGCAAGAGATTTCTGTATCAGGAAATAGCATAAAATTTTGTGTCTTTCTACTTTACCAAATTCATTGATTAGCTCTAGTAGTTTTCTTTTAACATCTTTAGGATTCTCTATGTATAGTATCATATCTTTGCAAACAGTGACAGCTTTACTTCTTCTTTTCCGATTTGGATTCCTTTTATTTCCTTTTCTTCTCTGATTGCTGTGGCTAAAACTTCCAAAACTGTGTTGAAAAATAGTGATGAGAGTGGACAACCTTGTCTTGTTCCTGATCTTAGAGGAAATGGTTTCAGTTTTTCACCATTGAGAACAATGTTTGCTGTGGGTTTGTCATATATGGCCTTTATTGTGTTGAGGTAAGTTCCCTCTATGCCTACTTTCTGGAGGGTTTTTTTTTTTTAATCATAAATGGGTGTTATATTTTGTCAAAAGCTTTTTCTACCTCTATTGAGATTATCATGTCGTTTGTCTCCTTCAGTTTGTTAATATGGTTTATGACATTGATTGATTTGCATATATTGAAGAATCTTTGCCTTCCTTGGATAAACCGAACTTGATCATGGTGTATGATCCTTTTAATGTGCTGTTGGATTCTGTTTTCTAGTATTTTGTTGAGGATTTTTGCATCTGTGCTCATCAGTGATACTGGCCTGTAGTTTTCTTTCTTTGGGACATCTTTGTCTGATTTTGGTATCAGGGTGATGGTGGCCTTGTAGAATGAGTTTGGGAGTGTTCCTCCTTCTGCTATATTTTGGAAAAGTTTGAGAAGGATAGGTGTTAGCTCATCTCTAAATGTTTGATAGAATTCATCTGTGAAGCCATCTGGTCCTGGGCTTTGGTTTGTTGGAAGATTTTTAATCACAGTCTCAATTTTATTGTCCATTGGTGAAAGTGGGGTGTTAAAGTCCCCTGCTATGATTGTGTTACTGTCAATTTCCCCTTTTATGGCTGTTAGCATTTGTCTTATGTATTGAGATGCTTCTGTGTTGGGTGCATAAATATTTACAATTGTTATATCTTTTTCTTGGATTGATCCTTTGGTCATTATATAGTGTCTGACTTTGTCTTTTGTAATAGTCTTTATTTTAAAGTCTATTTTGTCTGATATGAGCATTGCTACTCCAGCTTTGCTCTTTAGTTCTTCTAGGTCCTTGTTAAAGGTTTCTTGTATTTTCCCCATTCTATTTCCAAGATTTTGGATCACGTTTACTATCATTACTCTGAATTCTTTTTCAGGTAGACTGCCTATTTCCTCTTCATTTGTTAGGTCTGGTGGGTTTTTACCTTGCTCCTTCATCTGCTGTGTGTTTCTCTGTCTTCTCATTTTGCTTAACTTACTGTTTTTGGGTCTCCTTTTCGTAGGTTGCAGGTTCGTAGTTCCTGTTGTTTTTGGTGTCTTCCCCCAGTGGCTAAGGTTGGTTCAGTGGGTGGTGTAGGCTTCCTGGTGGAGGGGACTGGTGCCTGTGTTCTGGTGGATGAGGCTGGATATTGTCTTTCTGGTGGGCAGGACCACATCTGGTGGTGTGTTTTGGCATGTCTGTGACCTTATTATAAGTTTAGGGAGCCTGTCTGATAATGGGTGGGGTTGTTTTCCTGGCTTGCTAGTTGTTTGGCGTATGGTGTCCAGCACTGTAGCTTGCTGGTCGTTGAGTGGAGCTGGGTCTTAGCATTGAGATGGAGATCTCTGGGAGAGCTTTCGCTGTTTGATATTACGTGGAGTTGGGAGGCCTCTGGTGGACCAATGTCCTGAACTCGGCTCTCCCACCTCAGAGGCACTGGCCTGACATCTGGCTGGGGCACAAAGACCCTGTCAGCCACACGGCTCAGAGGAAAAGGGAGAAGAACAAAAAGAAAGAAAGAAAAATAATAAAATAAATTAACTTATTAAAACAAAGCATAAAAAATATTAAAAATTAAAAAATTAAAAAATAATTTAAAAAAGAAGAAAGAAAGTAAGAAGAAAGTAACCAAACCAAAAACCAAATCCACCAATGATAATAAGTGCTAAAAACTATACTAAAAAAACCCCCAAAACGGACAGACAGAACTGTAGGAGAAATGGTAAAAGCAAAGCTATACAGACAAAATCACACATAGAAGCATACACATACACACTCAGAAAAAGAGAAAAAAGGAAAAAAAAAATCTATATATAAAAAAATAAATGGAAGAGAGCAACCAAATCAATAAACAAATCTACCAATGATAATAAACTCTAAATACTAAACTAAGATAAACATAAAACCAGAAAGCAGTCAGTCGCATACAGCAAACCCAAGTCTACAGTTGCTCCCAAAGTCCACCACCTAAATTTTGGGATGGTTCGTTGTCTCTTCAGGTATTCCACAGATGCAGGGTACATCACTTTGATTATGGAGATTTAATCCGCTGCTTCTGAGGCTGCTGGGAGAGATTTCCCTTTCTCTTCTTTGTTCGCACATCTCCTGGGGATCAGCTTTGGATTTGACCCCACCTCTGCATGTAGGTCGCCTGAGGGAGTCTATTCTTTGCTCAGACAGGAAGGGGTTAAAGGAGCAGCTGATTAGAGGGCTCTGGCTCACTCAGGCCGGGGGGAGGGAGGGGTACGGATGCGCGGCGAGCCTGCGGCGGCCGAGGCCAACGTGACGTTGCACCAGCCTGAGGCATGCTGTGTGTTCTCCTGGGGAAGTTGTCCCCGGATCACGGGCCCCTGGCAGTGGCGGGCTGCACAGATTCCCGGGAGGGTTGGTGTGGATAGTGACCTGTGCTTGCACACAGGCTTCTTGGTGGCTGCAGCAGCAGCCTTAGCGTCTCATGCCGGTGTCTGGGGTCCGCACTGATGGCTGCGGTTTGCACCCATCCCTGGAGCTCGTTTAGATGGTGCTCTGAATCCCCTCTCCTCAGTACCCCGAAACAATGGTCTCTTGCCTCTTCGTCAGTTCCAGACCTTTTCCCAGACTCCCTTCTGGCTAGCTGTGGCACGCTAGCCCCCTTCAGCTGTGTTCACGCTGCCAACCCCAGTCCTCTCCCTGAGGTCTGACCTCCAAATCCGAGCCTTAGCTCCCAGCCCCTGCCTGCCCCGGCGGGTGAGCAGACAAGCCTCTCGGGCTGGTGAGTGCTGGCCGGCACTGATCCCCCTGTGTGGGAGTCTCTCTGCTTTGCCCTCTGCACTCCTTTTGCTGCACTCTCCTCTGTGGGTCCAAAGTTTCCACCACCTCCACCCCCGTCTCCACCAGTGAAGGGGCTTCCTAGTGTGTGGAAACCTTTCCTCCTTCACAGCTCCCTCCCAGAGGTGCAGGTCCCACCACTATTCTTTTGTCTCTGTTTTTTCTGTTTTCTTTTGTCCTACCCAGGTACTTGGGGAGTTTCTTGCCTTTTGGGAAGTCTCAGGTCTTCTGCCAACGTTCAGTAAGTATTCTGTAGGAGTTGTTCCACATGTAGATGTATTTCTGAAATATTTGTGGGGAGGAAGGTGATCTCCACGTCTTACTCCTCCGCCATCTTGAAGGTCTCTAAAAATTTTACGTTTTTAAATAAGTATTAAAAAAAAATCACCAAATGCTGATGTGGGAGGAGTCTTTTGTAGCTGCAGAATCACATTATGTCCTGGAGGTTCAAGTGCTGCAAAAAATTAGTATAAAAGCACTTACCACTTACTATTCATGTACTATCTGATTGTAAAGATTAGGAAATGGTTTTTAACTGCCAAATGTAAGAATTTGGTGAATTAGGTTTTCCTTTATTACGGATCAGAGTATAAGGTCTTAAGGTGGTTGAATGTCTTGCCTAATAGCACATTTGCCTGGTGCATGAATCAGTGAATAAGACTGGGTGTTGAATGCAAATTCTGGATGTTTTCCTTACTGTTTATAGAGGAATGGAACTTACTTCAGAAAAGTTGCACAGTCTAAAGAAACTTCTGAGGCTTTTGATTATTTTTGTGGTTAAAGCCACTGTAGGTAAATGTGTTATTTTGACTTAAAAAAAAAAGTAGAATGAACTTACAGGAATCTACTGTTAGGACGTAATAAAAAGTATGAACCAATTATGTATGTAGAATTGTTCATCACTCTGTTACTTTTAACAGGAACGACTAGCAATGGTTCAAATTTTCAACAATAGGGAAATGCTTAAATAATGATAGTAAACTCTCTGGGGCATTATGTAGTAATTTAAAGTGTTTTCAAAACATTTTGTGGTATGCATTAAAAATCAACTTTATTTTTAGAACCGTTGTAGATTTATAGAAAAGTTGCAAATGTAGTAGAGTTCCCATATACCCAGCACCCTGCTTCCCCTATTATTAGCAGCTTACATTACTGTGGTACACTTGTTACAATTAATGAACTGACACAAATATGTTATTACTAACTTAAAGTCCACACTTAATTCAGATCTCCTTAGTTTTTACCTAAAGTCATTTTTTTTTGTTCCAGGATCCCATTCAGGACACCATCTTGCACTTAGTCCTGTCTCCTTAAGCTCCTATTGGCTGTGACACTTTCTCAGATTTTCCTTATTTTTGATGACCTTGATAAACTTGAGGAGTACTGGTCAATGTTTTGTAAAATGTTTCTCAGTTGGGGTTTGTTTGACGTTTTCCTGAGTAGTGGGTTAGTTATAGGCGTTGGGGAGAAAGACCACTGAGGTAAAGTGCCATTTTCCACATCTTGGTAAGGGTACATTTTATCCACACGACTGACCACAGTTAATATGAACCTTGGTCACTAGGCTGAGGTGGTGTTTCGCAGGTTTCTCCTCTTTCACCTTATCCGTGCTCCCCTACTCCCCCTTCCTATGCTGTACTCTTTAGAAGGAAGTCACTATGCACAGCTTATGCTGAAGGAGTGGGATGTTATGTTCCACTTCTTTGAGGGTGGAGCATTTACGTAAATTATTTGAAATTCAGTGCAGGAGATTTGTCTAGTCTCCCCCATTATTTATTTATTCAATCATTTATTTCTATCAATAGGGATTCATATATATTCCTATTATACTTTGTGTTATAACTCAACACTGCTTTCTTTACATTTTTACTCATTGTTTCCACTTTGGCAATTGAGAGCTCTTTCAGTTGGCCCCTGTGTCCCTTTGACGTGCTCCAGTCATTGTGTGCTGTTTGTTTTCTTGAGTACTTCTTTACTTCCTTACTGTAAGATACTCCAGGCTCATCTTGTATGTTTCCTGCCCTAGTCCGAGGAATTGCCATTTCTCCAAGAATCCCTTGTTCCTTTTATTGGAGAATGGTATTAGAAACCAAGATCTGGGAACTAGGTGTGCTCATTGCTATTGGGAAGCATTTTTTAATGGCATAGAATGGTGTTTATTATAATCTGAAATTTTAAAAACATATAAAACTGGATATGTGAGATGAATTGTGTGTGTATACAAGCTATAAATGTAAGTCCATAGAAAAATAAAGGAAAAATACCAAATGTCAGCAGTTCATTTATCAAAGTATTGTAAGGTTTTTGTTTTTTTATACCTTTCTTTTTTTCCCCTAAGCTCTGGATCATGAATCTCATACCTTGCAATTCAAAAAAAAAAGGCAGCTAGTGTTTTCTTAACATTAAATTATTAAAAAAAATAAAAGGAGGCAGATCTTATTAATGTTACTGTCTCACTAGACTGTCCTTGTAGTAATCATTAAGCTCTTATGTCCTACAAGTTCTCATTATATACACCAGGAATTGAACCAGAAGCTGTTATCAACATCTGTTCTGAGGAGAATTTGAGGATGATTAATATAATGATGGAAATTTCACAGCAAACAACAAGATTGTGAAATGTCCTTACCAGTATTGATGTGATTCAAGAAGGTTATTAACTTCTGATGTCAGGGTTTCTTAACCTTCAGGAACTCATAGTTACTGTCATATCTACTTACCACCTGTACAATATTTATTTAATAGTTGTCTGTAAATTGATTTTTTAAAACTTTAGATGCATTTAAGAAAAACTTTTTCACAACCCTAAGTAAAAATCTCATGTCATGAATGGAATGTAAACATAAAACAGAACACAATGGAACAATAGAACAAAACAATGTTATTAAAGTTAAAAAATAAAGTGAAGGTTGCCCTGATGTAAAATCAACACGTACATGTGGCTAAAATGTCCTGCATGATCTTGGACCCTATTTTACCTCCTCATCTTGGGTCTTCTTGCTCCCTCCCATTGAGCCATGCTATTCTTACTTTAGAGCTTTTTAATCACAACCCTCCCTGCCTTGTTGTTTTTCTTGTGTGGGGAATGTTTAGATAATGCCTGCTCACTTGCCAGCTATGAGCTCATCCTCAGAGAAGCCAATCCTGGTCTTCTTGACTCACTCAAATCCCCAGGGATAGTTCTCTCCTTTACATACTCTGTTTTGTTGCACTGTTCCCAACTGCAGTGTTGTAGTAGTGAGGTTATTTGATTGCCCATCTTTATTTTTCCTCAGTGAGGGTGTGGATCTGTCCTCACTGTTGTTTTCCCAGAATGTTGGCTAGTGCATGGCCTGCAACAGGAACTCACTAAATATTGAAATAAATGAATAAGTGAATCCAACAGTCCCAGGGTTTTGACATTTAAATTAGTGAATTCCAAACATTCCTTGTGAGTATGATTTTCTTCTCTGCACCCAACTTGTTTCTCTCCCAGGTAATGTTAAATTTGACTAAGCAATAATGAAGGGTAGGGAATAACAGCCAATCAGTTTTTGTACCCCTCAGAAGGATTTTGAGGTTCAGACCTTTGACTCCTCCTTAGCTAATGCCATTCCAGCTATTTCCCAAATCAGTGGCCTAACTTTCACATAGAGTACCTGTAATATGACAAAGCTGTAGCTTCAGCACATTAAAATATATGCATAACTATTAAATTAGGGAAAAGGAGATTATGTATTGGGTTGGCCAAAAAGTGCCTTCGGTTTTTAAGTAAAAATAAGACACATTTTTCATTTTCACCAAGAACTGTATTGAACAACATATTCAACCTTTTGTTCCGCTACTGTCTGCCATTTTTCAGGCAACTTCATAATTCCACCTTCCGAAAACTTTTTATCTTTTTGAGCAAAGAATTGTTCCAGGTGCCATTTATAGTCTTCCAGGGAATTGAAATTTTTTCCATTAAGAAAATTTTGTAAAGACCGAAATAAATGGAAATCCAAAGGTGCAATGTCTGGTGAATATGGTGGATGAATCAAAACTTCCCAGCCAAGCTGTAATAGTTTTTGCCTGGTCATCAAAGAAACATACGGTCCTGCGTTATCCTGATGGAAGATTATGCGTTTTCTGTTGACTGATTCTGGATGCTTTTCGTCAAGTGCTGCTTTCAGTTGGTCTAACTGGATGCAGTACTTGCTGGCATTAACTAGTTAATAACAAGGATTTACTGTACAGCACAGGCACAGGGAACTCTTTTCAATATCTTCTAATAAACTATAATGTTTATTTTATATATGGTAGTGTACATCTGATAATCCCATACTCCCAATTTATCCTTCCCTCTCTTCCCCTTTGGTAACTATAAGTTTGTTTTCTTGTTTTAAAAAATAAATTTATTTATTTTTGGCTGCATTGGGTCTTCATTGCTGTGCACGGGCTTCCTCTAGTTGTGGTGAGTGGAGGCTACTCTTCGTTGCGGTGTGCAAGCTTCTCCTTGCAATGGCTTCTCTTGTTGTGGAGCACGGGCTCTAGGCGCGCGGGCTTCAGTAGTTGTGGCTCACGGGCTCTAAAGCACAGGCTCAGTAATTGTGGTACATGGGCTTTGTTGCTCCGCGGCATGTGGGATCTTCCCGAACCAGGGCCCAAACCCGTGTCCCCTGCATTGGCAGGCGGATTCTTAACCACTGCATCAGCAGGGAAGTCCCTATAAGTTTGTTTTCTATGTCTGTGAGTCTGTTTCTGTTTTGTAAATAAGTTCATTTGTACTATTTTTTTACATTCCACTTAGAAGTGATATCATATGATATTTGTCTTTCTCTGTCTGACTTCACTTAGTATCTCTAGGTCCTGAAATCATGTTATTACAGTCATAGTTATACAGGGTTTTTTTTTCTCCTTCTCTTTTTAGTCCTATTTCTGAAGAGTTATATTAGTTAAGGTCCGATAAGGAAAGCACAAACCACTCTTGAGTATTTGAAGCAGAGGGAATATAATGTGGGGAATTGGCTTCACAGGTGGTAGAAAAGCTGGGAAGTTAAACAGGAGACCACTGGGCGAGCCGGAGTTTGGCAAGAGTAAGCAGTCAGGAAAAAGGGAGGAGGTGATTGGAGCCTTGTAGTTGGGGTCAGCCAGTGAAGCGGGTGCCACACTGCAGCCATGGGAGACACATAACTCTGCCTAGTGCCCCCTCCAGAGGCACAGAAGTAGGAGGAGAGATACTCAAGTTTCTCCCTCCAGTTCCCCTCCTATCGGCTGAACCCAGTAGAACATCAGCTGTGATACAGCCAGCAAGAGTCTGAAGTGAGTAAAAGGAGGGCAAGGAATGGACCTGCTGGCACATGGGCCCTGAACCAGCACGATATTGTGCCATGCCCTTCTGCTAGGTGGAGGGGATAAAATTTTTTATTTTCTCCCAACACCTGGGAGAAATACATATTATATCCCTGTGACTCATTTATTTTATAACTGGTAGTTTGTAACCTCTTAATCTTCTCCTATTTTGCCCATTCCCCATCCTCTCCTGTCTGGTAACCACTAGCTTGTTCTCTGTATCTGTGAGTCTATTTCTGTTTCATTATATTTGTTTGTTTTGTTTTGTAGATTCTATATATAAGTGAAAACCTACAGTAGTTGTCTTCTCTGTCTGACTTATTTTACTTAGAGTAATACCTTTCAGGTTCATCCATGTTGTCACAAATGGCAAGATTTCATTCTCTTTTATGGCTGAATAATATTCCGTTGTGTGTGTGTGGACACACACACACAACACCTTTACCTTTTCATCTGTTGATGGACACTTAGGTTGCTTCCATTTCTTGGCTATTGTAAATAATGCTGAAATAAACATTTGGGTGCATATATCTTTTTGAATTAGTGTTTCATTTTCTTTGGATAAATACCCAAGAATGGAATTGCTGGATTGTATGGGAGTTTTCTTTTCTCCACATCCTCACCAACACTTGTACTTTCTTGTCTTTTTGGTGATAGCCATTCTGACAGATGTGAGGTAATATCTCATTGTTATTTAGATTTGTATTTCCCTTGTGATTAGTGATGTTGAGTATCTTTTTGTGTGACTGTTGGCCATCTGTATGCCTTCCTTGGAAAAGTGCCTATTCAGGTCTTTTGCCCATTTTAAAAATCAGATTGTTTGTTTTTTGGGTATTGAGTTGAATAAATTCTTTATATAGTTTGGATATTAACCCTTTATCAGATGTTTCATTTGCAGATATCTTCTCCCATTCAGTAGGTTGCCTTTTTGTTTTGTTGTTGGTTTCCTTTGCTGTGCAAAACCTTTTTAGTTTGATGTGGTCCCATTTATTTATTTTTGCTTTTGTTGACTGTGAGGAGACAGATCTAAATAAAATATTGCTAAGACTGATTTCAAAGTGTGTACTGCTTATGTTTTCTTCTAGGAGTTTTATGGTTTTAGGTCTTACATTTAAATATTTAGTCCATTTTGAGTTTTTCAAATATGGTGAGAAAAATGGTCGTTTCATTATTTTACATGTAGCTATCCAGTTCTCCCAACACCACTTACTGAAGAAACTGTTATTCCCCATTATATATTCTTATGTCCTTTGTCATAGATTAACTGACCATATGTGCATGGGTTTATTTCTGGGCTCTTTATTCTGTTCCATTGATCTTTGTGTCATTTTTTTTTTGGTGTGCCAGTACCATACTGTTTTGATTACTATAGCTTTGTAGTATAGTCTGAATTCGGGGAGCATGGTACCCCCAGCTTTGTTCTTTATTTCTCAAGATTGCTTTGGCTATTTGGGGTCTTTGGTGTTTCCATAAAATTTTGGGATTATTCTAGTTCTGTGAAAAATGTCTTTAGAATTTTGATAGAGTTTGCATTGAATCTATAATTGCTTTGGGTAGTATGGACATTTTAATAATATTAATTCTTCCAATCTAGGTACAAAGAATGTCTTTCCATTTATTTGTGTTATCTTTAATGTCTTTTACCAGGGTCTTATAGTTTTTAGAGTACAGGTCTTTCACCTTTTTGGTCAAATTTATTCCTAGATATTTTATTCTTTTTGATACAATTGTAAATAGGATATTTTTCTCTTTCTGATAGTTCATTATTAGGGTATAGATATGCAACAGATTTCTGTATATTGATTTTGTATCCTGCAGCTTTCCTGAATTCATTTGTTAGTTCTGATAGTTTTTTGTTGGGGTCTTTAGGATTTTCTCTATATAGTATCATGTCATTTGCAAACAGTGACAGTTTTATTTCTTCCTTCCCAATTTGGATACCTTTTATCTCTTTCTCTTGTCTGATCGCTATAGTGAGGACTTCCAGTACTAGTTTGAATAAAAGTGGTGAGAGCGGGCATTCTTGTCTTGTTGCTGATTTTAGAGGAAAAGCTTTCAGCTTTTCACCATTGAGTATGATGTTAGCTCTGGGTTTGTCATAAATGGCCCTTATTATGTTGAGGTTTGTTCCCTCTGCACCCACTTTGTTAAGAATTTTTATCATGAATGAATGTTGAATTTTGTCAAAAGCTTTTTGTGCATCTATTGAGATGGTCACATAATTTTTATCCTTCATTTTGTTAATGTGGAGTATCACATTGATTTATTTGTGGATATCTAACCATCCTTGCATCCCTGGAATAAATCCCACATGATCTTGATATATGATCCTTTTAATATGTTGTTGAATTCAGTTTAGTAATATTTTGTTGAGGATTTTTGCATCTATGTTCATTGGAGAGATTGGCCTGTAATTTTCTTTTATTGTGATGCCTTTGCCTGATTTCGGACCAGGGTAATGCTGGCCTCATGGAATGAGTTTAGAAGGGTTTCATCCTCTTCAATTTTTTGGAATCACTTGAGAAGGATAGGTATTATCTCTTCCTTAAATGTTTGGTAGAATTCTCCTGTGATGCCATCAGGTCCTGGACTCCTTTTTTGTTGGGAGTTTTTGATTAGTGATTCAGTTTCATTCCTAGTAATGGGTTTGCTCATATTTTCCATATCTTCATGATTCAGTCTTGGGAGATTGTATGTTTATAAGAATTTATCTACTTCTCGTAAGTTGTCCAATTCATTAGCATATAATTATTGACAATATTCTTTTATGATTATATTTCTGTGGTATTGGTTGGAAGTTCTCTTTTATTTCTAATTTTATTTATTTGGTCCCTTTCTCTATTTTTCTTGATGAGCCTGGCTAAAGTTTTGTCATTTTTCCTTTATTTTTAAAATAAATTTATTTATTTACTTATTGGCTGCATTGGGTTTTTGTTGCTGAGTGGTCTTTCTCTAGTTGCAGCGAGTGGGGGCTACTCTTTATTGTGGTGCATGGGATTCTCATTGTGGTGGCTTCTCTTGTTTTAGAGCACAGGCTCTAGGGGCGTGGGCTTCAGTAGTTGTGGCATGTTGGCTCAGTAGTCGTGGTGCATGGGCTTAGCTGCTCTGTGACATGTGGGATCTCCCCGGACCAGGGCTCGAACCCGTGTCCCCTGCACTGGCATGAGGTTTCTTAACCACTGTGCCACCAGGGAAGTACCCATTTTCCTTTATCTTTTCAGAAAACCAAGTCTTAGTTTCATTGATCTTTTCCTTTTTTTTTTCTATTTCATTTATTTCTGCTCTGATATTTATTATGCCTTCCTTCTGTTAACTTTGGGCTTTGTTCTTCTCTTTCTAGATCCTATAGGTATAAAGTTAGGTTGTTAATTTGAAATTTTTCTTGTTTCTTGAGGTAGGCCTGTATTGGTATAAAATTCCCTCTTACAGCTGTTTCTTCTGCATCCCATAAATTTTGGAAAGTTATGTTCCTATTTTCATTTCATTCAAGATATTTTCTGATCTCCTCTTTGAGTTCTTTATTGACCCATTGGTTTTTTAGTAGTGTGTTTTTTAGTCTCCATGGGTTTATGTGTTTTTCCAGCTTTCTTTCCATAATTGGTTTCTAATTTCATACTGTTGTGGTTATAAAAGATGATTGATATGATTTCAGTCTTCTTAAATTTATTGAGACTTGTTTTGAGGCCTAGCACCTGATCTATCCTGGTGAATGTTCCATGTGCAATTGAAACGAATGTGTATTCTGATGAAATGCTTTGTAACTGTCTTAAGTCATCTGGTGTAATGTGTTATTTAAGTCCAATGTTTCCTTATTGTTTTTCAGTATGGATGATCTATCCATTGAGGTAAGTGGGATATTAAAGTCCCTTACTGTTATTGTATTACTGTCCACTTCTCCCTTTATGTCTGTTAATATTTGTTTTTTTTATGTTTAGATTCTCCTCTGTTAGATGCCTATAGTGTACAAGTGTTATATCCTCTTACTGGATTGACCCCTTTATCATTATAACAAAAGACAAAGAAGGGCATTACATAGTCTTTGTGTTAAAGTCTGTCTCACTTAAGTGTTGCTATCCCAGCTCTTTGTTTCAATTTGTGTGGAATATCTTTTTCCCATCCCTTCACTTTCAGTCTGTGTGTGTTTTTAGCTGAAGTGAGTCTCTTGTAGGCAGCATATACATGGGTCTTTGTTTTTTTTATCCATTCAGCCATCCTGTGCCTTCTGATTGAGGCTTTTAGTCCATTTACATTTTAAAAAAATTATTTTATTTATTTATTTATTTTTGGCTGTGTTGGATCTTCGTTCCTGCGCATGGGCTTTCTCAAGTTGCGGTGAGCGGGGGCTACTCTTTGTTGCTTTCATTGCAGTGGCTTCTCTTGTTGCAGAGCATGGGCTCTAGGCAAGTGGGTTTTAGTAGTTGTGGCGTGTGAGCTCAGTAGTTGTGGCTTGTGGGTTCTAGAGCACAGGCTCAGTAGTTGTGGCACACAGGCTTAGTTGCTCCGTGGCATGTGGGATCTTCCTGGACCAGGGATTGAACCTGTGTCCACTGCATTGGCAGGTGGATTCCACCAGTGAAGTCCCTAGTCCATTTACATTTAAAGTGATTATCGATAGGTATGTACTCATTGCCATTTTGTTACTTGTTTCCTGGTTGTTTTTGTAGTTTTCTTTTCTTCTTCTTTTAGTCCCTTCCTTTGTGGTTTGATGATTTCCGTTAGTGGTATGCTAGGGTTTCTTTCTCTTTGTTTTTTGTGTTTCTATTGTAGGTTTTTGGTTTCTGGTTACCATGAGATAGATATATCTATATGTATCTTCCTCTCTAGATATATCTATATATATCTATTTTTCACTGATAGTTAAATTCAGACACATTCTAAACGCTGTACATTTTAAAATTCCCCACTACATTTTATGTTTTTATGTTGTGTTTTACATCTTTCTGTGTATCCCTTAACTACTTATTGTAGTTTTTGTTGATTTTACAACTTCTGTCTTTTAACCTTTTTTACTAGCTTTTTAAGTGGTTGATCCACTGCCTTAATTATATATTTGCTTTACCAGTGAGATTTTTTCCATCATGTATTTTCTTACTTCTTGTTATGACTTTTTATTTTCTCTTGAAGAAGACCCTTTAACATTTCTTGTACAGCCGGTTTAATGGTAATGAACTCTTTAGTTTTTGCTTACAGGGAAACTATCTCTCCTTCAATTCTGAATGATAACTTTGCTAGGTAGAGTATCCTTGGTTGTAGGTTTTTCCCTTTCAGCATTTTAAGTATATCATGCCACTCCCTTCTGGCCTGCAGTGTTTTTGCTGAAAATTCAGTTTATAGCCTTATGGGGTTTCCCTTTGTTTTTCTTTTGTTGACTTTGTTTTTCTTTTGTTGCCTTTAACATTCTCTCTCTTTAACTTTTGCCATTTTAATTATGGTATATCTTGTGTGGATCTGTTTGCATTCATCTTGTTTGGGACTCTGTGTTTCCTGGACCTGAATATTTCTTTCCTTCCCCACGTTAGGGAAGTTTTCATCCATTATTTTATCAAAAATATTTTCTACCTTGTCTATTTATCTTCTCTTTCTGGGACCCCTATAATGTGAATGTTAGTATGCTTGATGTTGTTCCAAAAGTCCCTTGGAATATCCTCATTTTAAAAAAATTCTTCTTTCTTTTTGCAGTTCTGATTGGGTCATTTCCACTATTCTGTCTTCCAAGTTGCTTATACAGTATTCTGTATTGCTAAATTTGCTATTGGTTCCCTCTAGTGTATTTTTCATTTCAGTTATTATTTTCTTCAGCTCTGATTCATTCTTTTTATGTTTTCTGTATCTTTGTTGAAGTTTGCACTGTATTCCTCTATTCTTTGCCTGAGTTAGTATTTTTATGACTCTTGCTTTGAACTCTTTATGAGGTAAAATACTTATCTCCATTTGATTAGGGTTTTTTTCTGGGGTTTTATCTTGTTCTTCCATTTAGAGTATATTCCTGTCTTCTAATCTTGTTTAATTTTCTGTGTTTGTTTTATGAATTAGGCAAAACAGTTACCTCTCCTGGTCTTGAAGGTGTATTCTTGTATAGGAATGTCCCTGTGCAGACTGTGTGTGCCCAGTGGCTTTAGAGGGAGGGTTGGAGCAGAAGTGAGCATGGCTTGGGGCTTCTTCTGGGGTCAGAAGCTGCCACCTTGGCAGGGTTGCAAGGCCTGGAGCCAGAGCCCAGCATAGGCTGGAGCTTCTCCCAAGGTGCATCAGAAGCTGCTGCCTTGCAGGGGTTGGGTGGAGAGTTGCCTAGTGTGAGGCTCATACCTCTCGTCCTTTAGGGAGGACCTCTGAGTCTGTGATATCCCTTTCCTCTTTTGGATCACCCACTGGGAGTGTGGGTCATGACTAGATTGCTTCTCTTTTCCTCCTATGTGTCTTTGTGTGGTCTTTTCTCTATATCCTTAATTGTAGAAGAGCTGTCCTGCTAATCTTCAGGTTGTTTTCAGAGAGTTGTTCTATACAGAGTTGTAGTTTTGGTTTTGCTGTGGGAGGAGATGAGTTCAGGGTCTTCCTGCTCTGCCATATTGATCCTGCCTTCACACCCAGTGCTTCTGATTGGGCGTCAGTGCCCTGAGCTGCAGATAAACCACTTTCCCTTGTACTAGTTTATGACTGAAGTTCTTCCCAGTTCAGTACTTGGGTGCACAGACTGCTTAGGGAATGCAGTGACTCACTGATTTCTTTGGAAGAATCGTTGTATAGTCTGGCACCCAGTCCTTAAAGGCAGGTTGCATTAAGATGCTAAGGGAATTAACCTGAGTTTTTAATTCCTGGTTCTCTGACCTTTTGCTTTTTAGGTAACGTCTAACCTTTGTTCTCTGTACTTCTGTTTAAAATAGGAAACATGAATCACAACCCTCTGATTTTATCTTTTCTAAGAAAAGGGTTAACATTGGCTCTTTTCAGTGTCTCCAGTGCATTTTTCTAGCCTCAAGCTCCAGGACCTATAATCTTCCCATTATTCACAAGGCTGTGGGTGGAATCAGTGAACTGGGGGGACCATCATGGCTTAGCAGTGTCATTCACTTTATTCCCTCCCTCCTCTGAATCGAAGGCTTTTGTTCTGTGTCCTTCCCTTTCCTAGCATGTGGTCAGGAAATGAAAGAATGAATTCTAAGCCTGCCCATACTCTTTAAAAAAAATTATCCAAATACTATCAATTCTTTAAAATCAAGGTAAATTCTAAGTTCCTAAAATTTCTCTGGCTGTTTCCATCTATCTATTGAGCTCTCCATTATTGAAAACTGGCTCTGTGTCAGGCACTATGCTAGCGCTGAGAGTACAAATATTATTTAGTAAGACAAGGTTGCCATGCTTGGAGTTCACAGTGTAGAGAAAGCTATTTCTTCACCTTTCAAAAGATCTTTATAGGAACAAGAACTTCTAACATATATAATCTCCTGCAAACCCTGTCAATTTAGAATATAACTATGGCTTTCAAACTTTCATGACCATGCCCATATTATGAAATATGTTTTACATCTGTAAAATTCCACATACACACCCAAATAAACACATATGCTTTAAAATCCAAGAAACTTACTAGAACAACTTCTGATATTTTTCATTACATTCCATTTCATTTTTTATGAAGTTGTTGGTTTTGACCCATTTTCTTGATTTCACGATCCACTAATGGATTGTAACCCATGATTTGAAAGAAGGTCATATCAATATAATTTGGAATTATTATACAAATTGATACAACGATGCTCCCAGAAACTAATTTACTTGGTAAAATCACAGGGCTGGTGAGTGAGGTGTCAGAACTAGAGCCCGTATCCTGGAGTTCTCTCTCCTGCCTCTAAATTTCTAGAGCATATATATAGATAATTAACTAGACAATTAATATATGCAGTGGTTTTTGAAATGTATTTTTTTACTGTCTTAAACTCTAATTATTTTACTATTTCTTCACCTTTTCTCACTTTATTTTAAGCATCCTGGCATAGTGTCCATGTCTACATTTCATTATAGCACCAAATGACCCAGCATAATAACTTATATAGAAGAGTCAGTGTTAATTTTATTTGAGATTAAATACTGAAAGGTATCATTTTAGATAATCAGAATGGACAAAATGCTTTATTAGCAGTTAAACTTGTAGTTAAGATGTGACCTCTGGAGCCTGTCTTCATGGGTATGAATCCTGGCTCCATCACTTACTAGGTGTGTGAACTTAGATAAGTAATTTAATCACTCTGTTCTTCATTTTCTCATCTAGATGTTGGGATAATTTCACTAATTATCTCATAGGGTTGCGTTGAGGATTAAATTCATGTAAAGCACTTTGGACAGTGCTTGGCACAGAGTAAGCCCTCAGCAAACATTAGCTGCTATAATTATCATTGTCAGTGTTATCATTTCTGGTTGACTTTATAGGTGATCACAGAGCAGTATGATGAGTGGGAAATTTAGGATCTTGAGTATAAAGTTGAGTTTTAGGAATTCAACAGGGAAGGGAATTATTTAAAGCTTTGTTGGTCTATTATGAATGAAATGCTTCAGTAGTTTGTGTTTTGAAAGACTAAGTTACTGACATTTTTATTGACTGGTTTTGTAGCAAGAGTAGTAAAATTGTATGACTTGAGTTAATAAAAACTAGGAATTTATTCCTGGTTCAATAAAAAGTTAATATGATAATAGGTATTTTGTGGCTTAGACTACAAGTATATTTATCAATCATGAAAGTTATAAACTGAACAATAGACTGACTGCTATTAAGTTGCTGGATTATGCTTTCAAAATAGCAAATTTACAGTTCCTGGTGTCCCCAGCACAATGTTTCGTATGCAATGAAATGAGATGTTTTCTTTTCAGAACATTTAATAGTCTTGTATTTTAGCTTGGATTTAGATATTTATTATTTTCATATTACTTATACCTTTATTTTACTCTAATGATGTGTTCTGTAGTTATAATGGGATATATGTCAATTTGGTCCTTTCGTTAGTAAGTCTTTTCATGCATTTTTCATTCAGAAAGAGCAAAGACAAAGATTCTCTGTGGAAGGCTAATAGAAGGAGATACTTAATACAACATCTGTGTTTGCAGTACATTGTTCAATTGTTATCTTGGTTACTTTTCTATTATATTTAAACTAGTGCATGTCATACATATCCCTTTTTCTTCTTTTGTAAGAGTTATTAAATTTATTGTGGTTAGAGGGAATTCTTCAAATTATACCAGGCAAGAGGTTATCCTCTCTCATGACAATATTCTGGTACAGTATAGATAAAAGTTTTAGTAGAGTATATGTATGAAAACAAATATTTTACAAATAAAAATTTTATTTCTAAGAAAGGCAGTAATTTTCAGCAGAGACAGGGCCCAATTTTCAGGCCCTTCCATACATTCTCTGCACTCCAGTTGCATCTTTCTTTGGGGACCTCTAACATGCAGTTCCCCCTTTCACTTTAAGTAGCGTTAGACGTCCTGTGTTCTCTCTACAACGTCTCCCTTCACTGTCCACCTCCCTGGTGATTGTAAGCCGCATTTCCTGTAACCTTTATGTGTGCAAGTGTGTAAAATAAAACATATATGTGGAGAAGCATACCAAAGTTAAAAAAACATTTCATGTTTCCCTTCTTTCCAGAGCCAGAGATGTATGCCATCTATTGTTCTGGGTTTGAAAACGGTGACCTCTTAAAGTTTTCCTGTTTTATAGTTGTTCCTTCCTTTTTCGGTTTTAAGCCACTCTCGTCTTTTCATATCATTGGGGATTTTCTGTGAATTTGACTTATCCATTACTTTTACAGTCCCTCATTGCTACATCATCAAGAGGTAAATGTCTAATAAAGCCAAATTTCCCTTGTTCTCATAACTTATGGCCACATTGTGTCCCATTCTCTCCTACCCACTTTGATGTGGGCCTTCTTTCATTCATCTGATGTATAGGAGATGCTCAGCCAGTTTTTAGGTTTTTTTTTTTTCCAGAGGAAGTTGTTCCATACATAGCTATAGATTCAGTGCATTTGTGAGAGGTGAGTTCAGGATCCTCTTCTGTCTCCATCTTGAACCAGAGCCCCTGGAAGTTCTAATCTTGACAGGAGCTTCAGTGACTTCTTTGTGGGAGTGGCATTTTATGAGCAGATAGTATTTTAAAAAATAGCTTTATTGCATCGTCATATAATAAATTTCACTCGTCAAAAGTGTACAATTTGAGTTTCGAATATGTAAAATCTTCCTTATAATTAAATAAAAAAACATTTTTGTGGATCCTCCCGCCGCAGGGCACAGGCTCCGGACGCGCAGGCCCAGCGGCCATGGCTCACGGGCCCAGCCGCTCCGCGGCATGTGGGATCCTCCCAGTCCGGGGCACGAACCCGCGTCCCCTGCATCGGCAGGCGGACTCTCAACCACTGCGCCACCAGGGAAGCCCCTTGCGCCACTTTTTAATCCCTCTTCCCCTCCCTCCATCCCCTTCGCTAGTCTACCACTGATCTGATTTATGTCATTGTAGATTTAGTTTGCATTTTTCAGGAGTTTTATATATAAGATCATATAGGAGATATTTTTTTGGTGGGGGGAGCTATATTTTTTCACTCAGTATAATTATTTTGAGATTTATTCATGTTACTTCAGGTATTAATAGTTCACTCCTTGAGTAGCATTGACATATATACACTACCCAATGTAAATGGGTGGCTAGTGGGAAGCAGCCGCATAGCACAGGGAGATCAGCTCGGTGCTTTGTGACCACCTAGAGGGGTGGGGTAGGGAGGGTGGGAGGGAGACGCAAGAGGGAGGGGATATGGGGATATACGTATACATACAGCTGATTCACTTTGTTATACAGCAGAAACTAACACACCATTGTAAAGCAATTATGCTCCAATAAAGATGTTAAAAAAAATAGTTCACTCCTTTTTATTGCTGAGTACTGTTCCACTGTATGGATATATTTCAATTTGTTCATGCATTTATCTGTTGGTGGACATTTGGGTTATTTCCACTCTTGTGCTATTACTTATAAGGCCAGAATTGGAAAATTTATTATTGCTTCAGTAGAATATTCTCTTACTGCTTCTCACGATTCAGTAATTTAAGGATGCTTGTGAAAAATACTGGCTTTTAAAAGATGCCAGCCATTAGAAAATTTTCAGAATCCCAGTTAAATCTCCAAATGACTGAGTTTGCATAGTACTTTTCCTGTTTTCTTTTCTTTTCTTTTTCTTTTTTTCATTAATGCCTCACCAGAAATAAGTGGAAAACAAAAAAGGGAGAAAAAGTAAAGAATGATGTAACAAATTAGAAAAATCTAGTTTTCATTCGTTAGAGATGAATCTCTTCATTTCTTAGTTGAAAATTGCCACAGAGTTGTGTTTTCAATGATTAAGGGCTGCTTCATTTAATGTACTGTTATAGGCATTTTTCTGAGGACTTTTTTTTCACACTAAGCTTTTTTGCCTAGGCGTTTTGATTCACAAAGGTGTTGATGTTCATTAAACCTTCCACTCAATTTATATTTTTACTTTCTCTGCCTATTTTCATTCAGTGAGAGACTATGGTTCAGTGTTTCCTTTTTTGTTAAGTATGTAACTTTCTAGCTCTTCAGACTATTTTGCCTTGCAGAGTTGTGTTTTAAATCTCCCCCAGAAGAGGAAATGACTCATTTCTATACAGTAGCATGTAGGTGTTGGATGAATGTTGCTGCCAGGGAGAAATAGACTGTAATGCCAGTGTAAATGGAGTTTTACAGCTGCTAAAATCTGAAGGATTTAAATTTTCCTAGGAATTTAAGTTGGGGAAAAAAACAACTTCAGAAGTTGGTAAGTCTCTGTGTTCTGAGGGAGAACTCTGGGCATATTAAAGTGGTACGAATGTTATGAAATTATTGATGGCCTAATGCAAGAATGGTGTGTTCTTTGAGATGCTTTTATTTCTCCCTAAATTATTGGCTTGGGACTGTGCAAGCTGGAGCAGGATGACGCCCAGGTGTAGTGTAGGCCTGATGTGTCACATCACCCAGGTCACTTTTTAAGACTTCTGACTGTTGTGAATTCACAGAAATCTCCAAATTTATCTGTTCTTCAGACTTTTGTGCAATAGGAGACATGAGGAAGTGGGTTCTACAGTTATCATCCTCTGCAGACCTCTAAATGTTCTAAAAATAATGGCATTGTCCTTATTTTGGAGACCAAGAGAAACTGAGTTGTAAATACCACATTGTCCTGCAACACAGGTGTCATGCTGAGACATGAGAACGATCTTTACCTGCATAAAGAAAGGCTGATGTTAGTGTTTTGGGCACAGCTCTCACATGGACAGGGTTTATTAAATATGAAGGAGGATAATATGTAGTAGATATCTGGCTAACTCATGTTGTTCTTAATTTATGGCAGTGTCCAGAGCAGCACCTTATATATGATATGTACTTAATAAAGTTTCATAAAAAATGGTTAATTAAAACTCAAAGATGGTGCAGTAAAATTTAAAATTCTTTCTTGAGGTAGATTGTGCAACTGTGTTTTAAACTTTGCAGTTCATGGAAATGTAACCATTTTGATTTTTCAAACTGCTACGCTTTTATCATTTATCTTGATCATTTAAAAAATGTACAGTATTATATTATAGCACCTCCTTGGATTTGTGAAACCTGATCAAGAATCTGTAAATAAGAACAAAATGCCAAAAAAAAAAGAAGAAAAGAAAGAAATACCTGGTTGGTTTCAAGTAAAATACAGTAAATAATATTTATAGAATAAAATATCCTACTAAGATGTTTTCTAATATGTGCTCCTTAACATGAAGAAAGGAGAGAGAGAGTGTGTGTGTGTGTGTGTGTGTGTGTGTGTGTTTGAGTGTGTGTTAGTAGACAACAAAGAAGGAAATATTAGGATTTAACTGGTCAGAATATAAACTCTAAGTATGAAAAGAAGTGTGGATAATAAAAGAATGATGAGAGAGTCTAAAGGTAGAGCGTTGTTTTGATTAAATGTAAAGTGGTGTGCTGCTAAGAATTCAGTGTGTATGACCAGGTTTGAATCTGCGTAGGTACATGCAGCTAACAAAGGACTTACAAAAATAAGCCCACACTGATTTGATAGGTCAGTTTATTGAATATTCAGAAACTTTTCTAAATATTCACTATTTGTCAGACACTATCCTAGGTGGCTAATGTAGAGCATCCTCCCTCAAAGGGTCCACGGTGTGGTGGGGGAAACAGAGAAGGAGACCAAAAATTACAGTCTAGAGTGTAGGGATGCATCGAAATTCAGCCTTGGTCTTGATACTCAGCCTGAGCCTGTTGTCAGGTGTGAGCCTTTGGAGAGCTCAGGAGGAAATGCTCACTTAAACATTGTTTTTGTCATCCCTGAACTTGTGTGTGAGCACCAGGTTAGCATCATGTCTGCTCTATGCAGCATTTCTTACGTACACAAGGTATGACATTAACTTAAGGCTAATTAACTTAAGGTTAATGTCTGAATGTTGACATTTAATTACAGGGATTGTTGCTGGTGAGGTTGGGGAGGGACTGGGTCATGGAGGATTTCTCTGCCAGGCTTAATAGTTTAGAGTTTTTCTTCTGGAGATTTTTGAGGAGAGGAGTGAGTAACTCAAAACTGTATCATTCTGTGGTGGTCTGAATGGCAATAATATAGGTATCGGGCTTGACAGAGCGTTGGATGCTTCTGGGCTAATGAAGGGACAAGAGGAGAAGAACCAGACTGAGACATTGGTAGAGTTGAGAAATGTTTCAGAAGTCGAATCAGTAAACCTGATGCTGATTGGATTTGAGATGCCAGGGGGTGGTTCTAAGAAGCTGCGAAGCTTAGTAGCGGAGTAAGCACCTGAACTTTGCTGTGGTTAGAGATGTGAATGCAGGAGGAGCTGAAACATGTGGTAAAGGAAGGTGTGACGCTGAGCTTTAGTGCCAGTGACTTATCGAGAGGCTGGACTAGCAGGGATCTGGGTATGTGTGCCTAAGGCTCTCTGGAGTGGTCAGGTACACCCTGAGGGAGCTCTGGTTTTGAGATCCACCCATATGTGGGTGGTGGATGAAATGATGGGAGTAGATGGGATCAATTGAGGAGAGCAGCAGAATGTTGGGAGGTGATAAGTGCCATGGTGAAAAGAAAAATAGAACATGGTAAGGGCATGAGGAGAGCTGGAGTTTAGGGAAAGGGTTTTAAGTTTTAAATGGGGTGGACAGGGTAGGCTTCATTGGAAAGACGAATTGGAACAAAGATGTGAAGGGTGTGAGGGAGTCAGCCAGGCGGATATCCAGAGCAAGAGTATTGCAGGCCAGAGGGAACAGCTGGAGCAAAGGCCCTGACGCGGGAGAGTGTCTGGGGTGTGCTGGGGACATGGAGGACCCAGGGTGGCTGAATGGGTGAGTGTGTGTGGGGTGGCAGGAGGGGAGGTCATGGGGACTAGATCATGTAGGGCTTTTTAGCTCTTTGTGAGCACTTTTGGCTTTTCCACTGTATGAAATGTGAAGCATTGGAGGGTTTTAGGCAAAGCAATGACATGACCTGACTTAGATTTTAAAGGAATCATTATGTCTGCTGGGTTGAGAAGAGGCTAGGGATACAGACAGTAGTGTAAACAAAGACCTAGGGAGGCTGATGATGCAGCAATCCTGGGAGTTTCCAGCTTTGTCTTCTGCTGAACCCTGGACTCACGGCATTTGTGCCCCTCTCCCACCTCAGGACCTTTGCACATGCTCACCTTTTAAGAAATGCCCTTCTCCTTGTTATTCATCTTTGCCTAATAACTCCTCCTGCTCTTTCCTATCTCTTTTAAATACTACTTTCTCAAAAAGAGGTCCACCCTGACTGTCTCTCAGACTATATTAGGTTCTCACTGTTATATATTTTTGTCTCTTAGTGATTTTCCTTCTTGTAGCTTGTTTGTAAATATATGATTAAATAGGTCTACCTTCCTTAGAGTCTTCACTCCATGAAGAGTCTATACTTCATGAAGACAGAAACTTATGGCACCCAATAAATTTGATGGATGAGTTGTGAATGAGTAAGTGTGTAATTGAATGGATGAAATAATAAGATGGAGACAGGACTCTAAGTCTGTGATCAAAATATTGAATTCCTTGGGCTCCTGGCTTGGTGACTGCAGTGAGGAGGGAGATAGGGTGGTACGGTCAAATGTCAGGAGGCTCATAGGAGAAGAGGTTCATCTGTCTTGACCAGCCATCAAAAGCATGTGCCCGTTGCCTCTTTCTATCCCTTTAGTTTTCTAGAAATTAGAAAAGCAAAGAAGAGAGTTGTAAACATGTACCCAAGAATCTATGTAACTCAGTGCAGAGAAATGCCGATGGCAAGGGATAATAATTAGCAAATTCATTGAACATCTTTAGCCCAAGCCAGATAGTCTCTGAATTGAAATCTTTGTCTTTTATTGCAGACCTCTAGGAATGACTACTGTTTGCATTCTTTTTTAAACATCTTTATTAGAGTATAATTGCTTTACAATGGTGTTTCAGTTTCTGCTTTATAACAAAGTGAATCAGTTATACTTATACATATGTCCCCATATCTCTTCCCTCTTGTATCTCCCTCCCTCCCACCCTCCCTATCCCACCCCTCTAGGTGGTCACAAAGCACCGAGCTGATCTCCCTGTGCTATACTGTTTGCATTTTATGTTTGATTTTCCCAAGTCTTATAATTCAAACCCGGACCTAGACTCACCAGATATGTCTGTGAAAACACCTTTAGTTAAACTCTTCATTAAAACCTACAGCCGTGAAAATAAATAAGCCTTAAAGCACAGTAAATAAATTTGTGAGGACTTTTCTATTATGGGCATGTCCTGGAAGAGATTTTTCCTGAAAGTGGAATGCTTGGACGATGGTCACCACCATTCACTGGACTGACTGTGCTTACAGAAAGTCCGCGAACTTGAGAACCTCAGGCTCCTGAACTGACTTGACTTTGTCTATTCTATTTCCACCTGTCTTCAGGAGGGTCCTCCAGGGTGCTTAGATATGCATCATAACATTTTCATAATTTTGCCACTGGAGGGCTCAGTGGGCTTTTTAATGTTCCTTTTAGGAGATCAAATCTTATGTTTGTATAACAGTGACACTTTGAGGCAAAATTTTTTCCGTTTTTTGAGAAAGCCTGTTTTTTCTGGGCAGATGGGGGAGGTACATTTAGGTGCCCAAGTGTATGTGTCTTTATAGCCAAAAAGCTTTCGTTATGCACTCAGATAGAAGGTCTTGTCATTGTTGCATGTAAACTGAAATCAAACAGGGCTACACTAATTTCTCTCCCAGAGAAAAGGGAATTGAGGTTATACTGAGCAAGACTTCGAGCATGTGCACGTGCGTCCGCAATGTACTTGCCTGTATGTACTGGCAGCAGCGTGGAGGGCAGGTGGAGTTGGGAGGGCTGAGGGCTCTGCAGTCGTCCAGGAATTATATGACTAAGGTAGTTGGGTGGGAGTGGGAATACTTTTCAGGACTAACTGAAAGGACATAGGGGTGAGTGTCAGGGGAATGGTGGTCATGGACGGTTCCAGGGCTCCTTGTGTGTTCTGTTGTAGAGACTGTGGTTGGAGTTGTTCTCCTGTGTGTGTTATCTGCGTGTGTGGTCCAGCTTCTCTGAGGCTGATACTGGAGCATGGATTAAGCAAAGGCATTCCGCTGTTAAGTGCCACATCAATTTGGCATGTGCATGTTTTTTTGTGGGATATTTAAGAGGCATCCAGGGGGTAACAATGAGGTGTTATGCAAAGAACGTGGAGACAGGCTTGGCCCCCAAGTGAAAGTATAAAATCAACATAAAGTACAGAGATGGAAATATCAGAATGGCTCTTCCAGATCTGGTAAGATTGAACTATAAACTAATTGAAGAATTAACGTATTTAAAGTGTAATAATTTGCAATCAGAAGGGAGATGATTGCTCAGACTGAAACTTACATAGCAGGTAGGGGAGAATCTGAGAAAGAAACTTTGGAGGCACTGCCTAAGAACTGCTCAAGAAGGCTGGCATGGAAACTTCAATTCTTTTGACTTTCCCATCCATGTGATGGATGCTTGTGCCTCTAAAATTTTGAATCATCAGTGAACTCTCTTTGTTTGGATTTCATGCCTATGCAACTATGTTTGGTTTATTATTTGGCCTTTCATAGATGTGCCTATCACAGGGAATGTACTGGTTGTATAAAGGTGTATATTCAGATCTGTGTGTCAGTTGTGCTCTTCACATCAGCTCAGCATCTACAAGTGTGGTGTGCTCAAAGAATCCAGTTCTGAGCAGGCACAGTCGAGAACAAGGCTGTGGACCATGGCAAGTTCACCAAGGTAAATGCCACTTTCTTAGGCTATTTGCAGTTTGCCATTGGGCCTGTCATAGTGATTCCTCTCAGGTCCACCTTCCTTCCAGTCTCTACGAATCCCACTAAATGTTTCACAGAGTAAATCCAAAAGAGAGGATGAGACCAGGAAAACAGTAATTTTTCTTTTTTTAACATCTTTATTGCAGTATAATTGCTTTACAATGGTGTGTTAGTTTCTGCTTTATAACAGAGTGAATCAGTTATACATATACATACATCCCCATATCTCTTCCCTCTTGCGTCTCCCTCCCTCCCACCCTGCCTATCCCACCCATCTAGGTGGTCACAAAGCACCGAGCTGATCTCCCTGTGCTAAGTGGCTGCTTCCCACAAGCTATTTTACATTTGGTAGTGTATATATGTCCATGCCACTCTCTCACTTTGTCCCAGTTTACCCTTCCCCCTCCCTGTATCCTCAAGTCCATTCTCTAGTAGTTCTGCGTCTTCATTCCCGTCTTACCCCTAGGTTCTTCATGACCATTTTGGTTTTTTGTTTTTTAGATTCCATATATATATGTGTTAGCATATGGTATTTGTTTTTCTCTTTCTGACTTACTTCACTCTGTTTGACAGCCTCTACGACCATCCACCTCCCTACAGATAACTCAATTTCGTTTCTTTTTATGGCTGAGTAATATTCCATTGTATATATGTGCCACATCTTCTTTATCCATTCATCTCTTGATGGACACTTAGCTTGCTTCCATGTCCTGACTATTGTAAATAGAGCTGCAATAAACATTTTGGTACATAACTCTTTTTGAATTATGGTTTTCTCAGGGTATATGCCCAGTAGTGGGATTGCTGGGTCGTATGGTAGTTCTATTTGTAGTTTTTTAAGAAACCTCCATACTGTTCTCCATAGTGGCTGTATCAATTTACATTCCCACCAATAGTGCAAGAGGGTTACCTTTCCCCTCTTCAGCATTTATTGTTTCTAGATTTTTTGATGATGGCTATTCTGACTGGCGTGAGATGATATCTCATTGTAGTTTTGAATTGTATTTCTCTAATGATTAATGATGTTGAGCATTGTTTCATGTGTTTGTTGGCAATCTGTATATCTTCTTTGGAGAAATGTCTATTTAGGTCTTCTGCCCATTTTTGGATTGGGTTGTTTGTTTTTTGAAATTGAGCTGCATGAGCTGCTTGTAAATTTTGGAGATTAATCCTTTGTCAGTTGCTACATTTGCAAATATTTTCTCCCATTCTGAGGGTTGTCTTTTCGTCTTATGTTTTCCATTGCTGTGCAAAAGCTTTTAAATTTCATTAGGTCCCATTTGTTTATTTTTGTTTCCATTTCTCTAGGAGGTGGGTCAAAATGGATCTTGCTGTGATTTATGCCATAGAGTATTCTGCCTATGTTTTCCTCTAAGAGTTTGAAAGTGTCTGGCCTTACATTTTGGGTTTATTTTCGTGTATGGTGTTAGGGGGTGTTCTAATTTCATTCTTTTACATGTAGCTGTCCAGTTTTCCTAGCACCACTTATTGAAGAGGGTGTCTCTTCTCCACTGTATATTCTTGCCTCCTTTATCAAAGATAAGGTGACCATGTGTGCGTTGTTTTTTCTCTGGGCTTTCTATCCTGTTCCATTGATCTATCTTTCTGTTTTTGTGCCAGTACCACACTGTATTGATTACTGTAGCTTTGTAATATAGTCTGAAGTCCGGGAGCCTGATTCCTCCAGCTCCGTTTTTCTTTCTCAAGATTGCTTTGGCTATTCGGGGTCTTTTGTGTTTCCATACAAATTGTGAAATTTTTTGTTCTAGTTCTGTGAAAAATGCCAGTGGTAGTTTGATAGGGATTGCATTGAATCTGTAGATTGCTTTGGGTAGTAGAGTCATTTTCACAATGTTGATTCTTCCCATCCAAGAACATGGTATATCTCTCCATCTATTTGTATCATCTTTAATTTCTTTCATCAGTGTCTTATAATTTTCTGCATACAGGTCTTTTGTCTCCTTAGGTAGGTTTATTCCTAGATAGTTTATTCTTTTTGTTCAATGGTAAATGGGAGTGTTTTCTTGATTTCACTTTCAGATTTTTCATCATTAGTATATAGGAATGCCAGAGATTTCTGTGCATTAATTTTGTATCCTGCTACTTTACCAAATTCATTGATTAGCTCTAGTAGTTTTCTGGTAGCATCTTTAGGATTCTCTATGTATAGTATCATGTCATCTGCAAACAGTGACAGCTTTACTTTTTCTTTTCTGACTTGGATTTCTTTTATTTCTTTTTCTTCTCTGATTGCTATGGCTAAAACTTCCAAAACTATGTTGAATAATAGTGGTGAGAGTGGGCAACCTTGTCTTTTTCCTGATTTTAGTGGAAATGGTTTCAGTTTTTCACCTTTGAGAATGATGTTGGCTGTGGGTTTGTCATCAATGGCCTTTAGTATGTTGAGGTAAGTTCCCTCTATGCCTACTTTCAGGAGGGTTTTTTTATCATAAATGGGTGTTGAATTTTGTTGAAAGCTTTCTCTGCATCTATTGAGATGATCATATAGTTTTTCTCCTTCAATTTTTTAATATGGTGTATCACATTGATTTGCATATATTGAAGATTCCTTGCATTCCTGGGATAAACCCCACTTGATCGTTGTGTATGATCCCTTTAATATGCTGTTTTATTCTGTTTGCTAATATTTTGTTGAGGATTTTTGCATCTATATTCATCAGTGATCTTGGCCTGTAGTTTTCTTTCTTTGTGACATCTTTGTCTGGTTTAGGTATCAGGGTGATAATGGCCTTATAGAATGAGTTTGGGAGTGTTCCTCCCTCTGCTATATTTTGGAAGAGTTTGAGAAG
>NW_020173396.1:2018088-2018340 GCF_003031525.2 Neophocaena asiaeorientalis asiaeorientalis | reverse complement strand
AACTCTTCTCTAAATGTTTGATAGAATTCGCCTGTGAAGCCATCTGGTCCTGGGCTTTTGTTTGTTGAAAGATTTTAAATCACAGTTTCAATTTCAGTGCTTGTGATTGGTCTGTTCATATTTTCTATTTCTTCCTGGTTCAGTCCCGGAAGGTTGTGCATTTCTAAGAATTTGTCCATTTCATCCAGGTTGTCCATTTTTTTGGATATAGGTGGTTATAGTTAACTCTTCTTATTCTTTGTATTTTCTCAG